>NC_088333.1:41437500-41442500 GCF_036884655.1 Musa acuminata AAA Group
CCCGAGATAGCTAATTTAGTCTTTTGCTAAAGAAGTTTTCTTCATATATCACACTGGAATCTTTACTGTATATAAAATATTTTGATAATATTTTGTCCAACATAGAAATTCGTAACAATAGTAATATTTGTGTGTATGTTTCCTAATGATACATTTTATTTGTTTCAGTTGGTTCATCCTCCTTATCAAACAAAGTTGGGCCATATACAGTCAAGACTCTATATGATTTTAAAAAAGTTTTTGAAAAAACTCCTGAAACAGAAAAATCATTTGCTATTGTTGCTTTTTATTGCACTCAATCATTCAAGTTAAAATTTGACAAAATATGTAAAGGTACACTCTCAGAATTTGTTTAAATTTGTCTTTCTATAATTTTATACTTGAGTTTTATGGCTCTATTGTTTACTTTTTAGGGTTACATATGTTGCTATTAAGCAAGAAAACTAGGACCCTTCTAAAGTTCAAGATAAGCTTAGCGTGATATTGATTTTTATCTTGTTTCGGTTCGTATTGGAAAACTTTCTAATTTTACTACAAAATATGAGGTACATTAAGCTTTACATATTATTTTCTAAGTGTTAAAAAGATATTGTAAATGTCTATTTTATATGAACGAATTAACATTAAAAAATGCAAGCTTTTATGATGATGCTATTTGTGTTAGTGAGCAAGTTGATATGCTTACAAGGACAACTTAATAAAGCCCTTACAGAACAAATTATATATATATATATATATATATATATATATATATATATATATATATATATATATATAATTATTTTTTGAAAGTAATATATTTATATATATACATATATGCAAACATATATATACATATATACATATATATATATATATATATATATATATATATATATATATATATATATATATATATATATATATATATATATATGTATATATATATATATATATATATATATGTATATATATACATATATACATATATATATATATATATATATATATATATATATATATACATATATACATATATATATATATGTATATATATATATACATATATATATATATATGTATATATATATATACATATATATATATATATGTCTAAGAAATATATATATATATATATATATATGTATATACATATATATATGTATATATATGTATATACATATATGTATATATATAAATATACATATATATATATATATACATATATTTATATATATATACATATACAAAAAGTCCAAAAAGTCCAAAATCTTATCAGAGAATTTGAAAAACAGTGACAAAATACATTACCTACCCTATCAGAACTCTTCCGGTCTCTTCTCTTGCCTTCGAATCAATAACATTTTTACCATATGTATCTAGTTTTACATGTTTTTTATTTATAGTTTCTTAGACAAAATCAAATGTTGATAGGGTAGAAGCAAATCCCGAGATAGCTGATTTAGTCTCTCGCTGAAGAAGTTTTCTTCATATATCATACTGGAATCTTTATTGTATATAAAACATTTTGGCAATATTTTGTCTACATAGAAATTCGCAAAAATAGAAATATTTGTGGGTATGTTTCTTATTAATACATTTTGTTTGTTTAAGCTGGTTTATCCTCCTTATCAAATAAAGTTAAGCCATATACAGTCCAAGACTCTAAATGATTTTAAAGAAGTTTTTTATAAGGCTCTTGAAAGAGAAGAATCATTTGCTATAACTGCTTTTTATTGCACTCAATCATTCAAGTTAAAATTTGACAAAATATGTGAAGGTATACTCTCGGAATATCTTTAAATTTACCTTTCAATAATTTTGTACTTAGAGTTTTATAGTTCTATTGTTTACTTTTGGGGTTATAAATGTTGCTATCGAGGAAGCAAACCCGGACCCTTCTAAAATTCAGGATAAGTTTCGGCGTGATATTGATTCTTATCTTGCTTCAGTTCGTACCGGAAAACTTTCTGATTTTACTACAAAATATGATGTACATTAGGCTTTACATATTATTTTCTAAGTATTAAAAAGATATTATAAATGTTTATTTTATATGAACAAAATAACATTTAATAATGCATACTTTTATGATGATGCTATTTGAGTTAGTGAGCAAGTTGATATGCTTACAAGGACAACTTAATAAAGCCTTTGCCGATTAAGTTATATATATATATATATATTGAAAGTAATATATATATATACATATATACAAACATACATAAATACAAACATATATATATATATATACAAAAAGTCAAAAAAGTACAAAATCTTATCATAAATTTGAAAATTAGTGACAAAATACATTATCTACCCTATCAGAACTCTTCCGACCTCTTCTCTTGTCTTCATATCAATAACATTTTTACCATATTCCTCTAGTTTTACAAGAATTTTATTCATAATTTCTTAGTAAATATCATATGTTTATAGGGTAGAAGCAAATCCCGAGATAGCTAATTTAGTCTCTCGCTGAAGAAGTTTTATTCATATAACCCATTGTAATCTTTACTGTATATAAAATATTTTGATAATATTTTATCCAACATAAAAATTCGTAACAATAGTAATGTTTGTGGGTATATTTCTTAATGATACATTTTGTTTGTTTCAGTTTGTTCATCCTCCTTATCAAATAAAGTTGGGCCATATACAGTCCAAGACTCTATATGATTTTAAGGAAGTTTCTGATAAAACTCTTGAAACAGAAGAATCATTTGCTATTGCTGCTTTTTATTGCACTCAATCATTCAAGTTAAAATTTGACAAAATATGTAAATGTATACTATCAGAATTTGTTTAAATTTGCCTTTCTATAATTTTGTACTTGGAGTTTTATGATTCTATTGTTTACTTTTGGGGTTATAAATGTTGCTATTGAGCAAGCAAACTATGACCCTTCTAAAATTCAGGATAAGTTTCAGCGTGATATTGATTCTTATCTTGCTTCAGTTCATACCGGAAAATTTTCTATTTTTACTGCAAAATATGAGGTACATTAGGATTTACATATTATTTTCTGAGTATTAAAAATATATTTTAAAATTTTATTTTATATGAACAAAATAACATTAAAGAATGCATACTTTTATGATGATGCTATTTGAGTTAGTGAGCAAGTTGATATGCTTACGAGGACAACTTAATAAAGCCTTTGCAGGACAACTTATATATATATATATATATATATACTTTTTGATAGTAATATATTTATATATAAATATAAAATATATAAATATCTACATATATATGTAAACATATATACACATATATTTACATATAATTACTTTTTGAAAGTAATATATATATATATATAAATATATATATATATACACACACACATATATATTCATGTATACATATATATATATATATATATATATATATATATGTATGTATATATATATATATATATATATATATATATATATATATATATATATATATATGTATGTACATACATATATATATATATATATATATACATACATATATATATATATACATACATATATATACATATGTATATATATACAAAAAGTCAAAAAAGTCTAAAATCTTATCACATAATTTGAAAAACATTGACAAAATGCATTACCTATCTTTCATACGTATCAGAACTCTTCCGGCCTCTTCTTTTACCTTCGAGTCAACAATATTTTTACCATATTCTTTTAGTTTTACAAGCATTTTATTCTCGCTAAAGAAGTTTTCTTCATATATCACATTGGAATCTTTACTATATATAAAATATTTTGATAATATTTTGTCCAACATAGTATTTTGTCCAATATAGAAATTTGCAACAATAGTAATGTTTATGGGTATGTTTCTTATTGATACATTTTGTTTGTTTAAGCTGGTTTATTCTCATTATCAAACAAAGTTGGGTCATATACAGTCCAAGACTCTAAATGATTTTAAAAAAGTTTTTGATAAGGCTCTTGAAAGAGAAGAATCATTTACTATTGCTGCTTTTGATTGCACTCAATCATTCATGTTAAAATTTGACAAAATATACGAAGGTATACTCTCGGAATTTCTTTAAATTTACCTTTCTATAATTTTGTACTTGGAGTTCTATGGTTCTATTATTTTCTTTTGAGGTTATAGATGCTATTATTGAGGAAGCAAACAAGGATCCTTCTAATGTTCGGGATAAGATTTAACGTGATATTTATTCTCATCTTGCTTCAGTTCATACTGTAAAACTTTCCGATCTTACTACAAAATATGAGGTATATTAGGACTTGCATATTATTTTCTAAGTGCATTTTGTAAGTGTTTTAAAAATTCTGTGCTAAGATTTTGAACTTTTTTAAAACACCGATTATAGAATTTTTTTTATAAGTAGATTCAATACATTGTTCAGTCATAATGCTGATTCTGTGCCAAGAGTTTGGATAGGAAAGGAAGATATTAAAGTAATCACGAAAGCTTCTTGCTCTGTAGTATGTCATGAAAAATTACATTCTTGTGAATAGAGAATCATTTTATAGATATTATTAATTAGTAATTTATAATTATAATTGTTAGGAATTAATTGTTTATTTGAGTTTGACAAATTGTTTGTGATATTTGTGCAGTCTCTCAAATTGTTATCTATCATGATTGCTATTCATCTGGATGAGAAAGCTTATATATGTATAGAATCATCATCAAGGCTGAACAACATAGAGAATTTGCATATAAAAAGAATTATGCAAACATTGCTCTCAAAAAGTCCAAAATCTTATCTTAGAATTTGAAAAACACTGACAAAATGCACTACCTATCCTTCATGCATATCAGAACTCTTCTTCTTCTCTTGCATTCGAATCAACAACATTTTTACTATATTCCTCTAGTTTTACAAGCATTTTAGTCACAGTTTTTTAGTCAAGATCAAATGTTGAGAGGGTAGAAGCAAATCCCGAGATAGATGATTTAGTCTATCGTTGAAGAAGTTTTCTTCATATATCACATTGGATTCTTTACTATATATAAAATATTTTGATAATATTTTGTCCAACATA
>NC_088333.1:43305000-43402500 GCF_036884655.1 Musa acuminata AAA Group
TTAATTACTTATTAATAAAACTGATTTTCTTTTTTGTACGTGAAAGGTCGGAAAGGCCTCGAACAATCCCAAAGGAGCCAAGATTTCATATCCGTCCAAGAAAGTCTTCATGGTATAGTTTTTATTTTCCCTAATAACATTACCACATTGACTATATTCATTTTGAAGTACCATGAAGAAACTTATTAGTTGTCTTCTAAGTGATAATTCTTTTTATTATTATGGTTTAGGCTTCTTGTTTTTTTGAAGGCAAAAAAAAAAAACATGACTTGGCATAACAACAAGACTGATACTTCTGTTGTTGGTCAACTCCAGTGCTCCGATGCTAGGAAGATGATGGACAATTACAAAGTTTATGCTGGTCCATGTTTCAGCAGATCGGAGTGCAGCCAGCGGGGAACTATTATTAATTCTTTCAAGGTTTTATCAGATCTGTATATAGGAATTATACTATTTCATAAAGGATCGAATCATGTTCCTTCCCAAAATTTTTAGTATGGTTTTATCTCTAGAACCAAAGAAAGAGGTGAGCCAATGATAGCTATCTTCTTTCTCTATGTACTGCATCCAATTCGCCAGAATTGCATGAGGTTTCACGATATATATATATATATATATTCTTCCAATAACAAGAGATGTTGTTGGATAGTCAAAATTATCCCTATATATTGAAGAATAAGACAGCTAAACAATAAAGTAATTTTATGAGTGACTCAAATATATTAAGATATTATATTTTGAGTGTGTTTTTTTTTTTTCTAAAGCTTTCAAGTACTGGAAGATATATAAAACTAAAAAATATATTGTGGTGACTCTTACAATGTTTAAATAGGTCTCTCTCAACGGGGGCGTGCTGAGCACGTGAGAGCTCACAAACTTAGTGCGTTCGGGCCCATCATTCCCATCGGTTCCGTCGATCGGACGGCGTAGATCTCATCATCATGTCCAAACACAGCGCTTTCCCAACCCCCGTCCCCCTCGCACTTCGGTCTCTCCGCCATTTCCTTCTTGAAATCTCCGCTGCTCCCCCGGTCCGATCTCTTCGCTCCGTTCTGTCACTCGTCTCTTCCCTCTCCCTCTGCTTTCGATCCTGGCGTTAGGGTTTGCGTTATTGATCAGAATTCCTTTTGTTCCTCGCTGAGATCTTGGAGCCCTGGTCTGATGGCGTCTATCTCTGTTCCCTGCCCCAAGTGCTCTGTGACTGCTCGGTATGGTGCGTGGAGTCGGAATTGGATTAGAAAGCCCACTCCGCCGGACTCGTTTTTGAAGCCAGCGCCCGAGCCCTCTTCTCTTTCTGGATCTGCTTGGGTTCTTTCGTCAAAGGTGAATTCCTCTTTTTAGATCTTCAGGTTTTTATTTTCACTGTTCGATCGAAAGTTTTTGTTCTCAAGGCCTATTGTCGAAAGGGAACTGTACGAGGATTATTAGCCTCATACATCAACCATACATCATCAGTTGGACTTCCAATTTTTGTCATCGTTATGGACATGAGAGGTTTAGCAGTTGCCCTGAGAGCATTCAGTAAATTTTCCATTTACGTAGTTATATAATTATTTATATTAGAACTAACAACAAATTTGGCAATTCGATCAGCAGTTTATCTACCTACAATTAGAAGACATTTCTAATTGGTCTCTTCCAAAAGTTAGTGCGATTCGGGCAACTTCTAAGGATAGAATTAGAGAAAAAAGGAGATTTAGCCTATTTCAGAAAACTACAATAATATTAGTAGTTGACTTTTAGTAAAAACATGTGAAACATTGTCGAGATAACTTGGATACAATGGCAATATTTTTGGTGGAAAATCCATGCTTTCAATGGTTTTGAAGATTAAGGACCAAGATCTGAAAGCAGTTATAGGCTTTGTGATCTTAAGGTTTCATAAGTAATAGTTGAAGAGGGAAAATCTCTGTTGCATCATGTGTTCAATTATTGTTATTACATGCACACCTGTAGAATTTTTGACTTGTTTTGACATTTCTTTCTTTGTTATGAAGATATGTTAATTTGTGTTTTTCTTACTGTTTAGCAAATCCAGTTGCAACTCCTTTGATCATTTTTTTTCTGATAAGCTTTTCTTATAAGAATTACAATTCTCCTACAGGTTCCTAGTCATGGACATTTTCCCATTCTAAAGGCCCATTTTCAGGAGGTATTAATTGACTATAATTCTAGTGGTTATTAAACAAAACTAAAGAATATTTCATTTGCTTTTATGTCTGTAATTATACCAGGTTGCTGTTGTGAGTTCATCAAATTCTTCGTCTTTGGTATCAACAAAGTCAGAGTCTACACCAATTAAAGGTGAAGATTCTAGTATGGTGGAGGAATCTGCTAATGAAGATGCGGTAACAGATACCACCATATCTGCATTTATGGCTGAAGTCTCAAATCTTGTTAAGTAAGATAACCCTTCTTTTTCCTTTTCTCCAAAAATGTTACCCTTTTTTTCTCTCATATGCTCAAATTTATTTGGAAAATAAATGATGAAGCAAACAAGTAGAAGACTGTGAGATGAAGGTTGTCATTGCATGATAAGTACGAAACATCTACAAATTGTTTGATGTTTGAACCTGTAGGTTACTGAGAGTGGTCTATAAGAAAACCATAGGTCATTTCTGTCTTTGTGGATTCACCTTTCCAATAAGCTCCAGGTGGTGGATAAGCAATGTTATCCCACAGAGATATCATGTATAATAAGCTTAATCTCTTACCAGCCTCAAGGTCTGGATCAGAACTCCGTCGTCAAAAGTACTTGGAACTACAACCATGGCCAATCATAGATTGCAACAGGCCCAAGCCTTATTTGCAGATGTCCAACAGTCTCTAGCAACAATAAATATTTAGCAATTTTTCAACATTGTAGGAATTGCGCTTATAAAACTCTAGATCAAGTTGCATATAACAATCTTTACTATATTTCTGAGCAGGCTTGTGGATTCAAAAGATATAACAGAATTGCATCTAAAGACGGAAGCATGCGATCTCCTAATACGAAAAAAGGAGGCTTTGCCTCAGCCGCCAGTTGCCTCCGCTCCTGTAATAATGCAGTATCCACAAACTATGCTTCCACCTCAGCTTTCAGCTCATGTTTTTCCTTCTGCACAATCAAATCCTGTTGCAGCATCTCCAGCACCAGCACTTCCGCCTCCACCAACAACTGGAAGCAAGTCATCACTTCCACCCCTGAAAAGCCCCATGGCAGGCACATTTTATAGATGCCCAGCTCCTGGGGAGCCTCCATTTGTTAAGGTAACTATCTAACAATAGCCCTTGACTTCTAAAGCTATACATTTTGCCTAATTTAAGTAATGCTGATGCATTTTTCTTTAAATCTCGGTTCATTATAATGAACACTTTTGTCCATTGTGCATCTTGTTTAGTGTTCAACATTTACCTTGGTAAATATCCTGCCTAGACTCAAACTGATCTGAGACCATCATATATAGGCTGGGGACAAAGTCCAAAAAGGACAGGTGGTTTGCATCATCGAGGCTATGAAATTGATGAATGAGATTGAGGTATTCTCTGTTCCACTCCTTCAATTTCCAATGTCTGTTTATTGAACTTTATGTTTTTAACAATTAGATAGTCTAACTTTAGCTATCAATGTGGTAAATAGAATTCAGTTGTTCTGGATTTTGGTGAAGATATGATAATTATCATTTATTATTTGTCGACTTTCTCTGGCTACAGGAGTTTACTAGTCTTATACTTATCAGCCACCATGTTACCTCTACTGATTTGGATGATCCAAGGGTGTTTGAAAATATGATAATTATCATTTATTATTTGTCGACTTTCTCTGGCTACAGGACTTTACTAGTCTTATACTTATCAGTCACCATGTTACCTCTACTGATTTGGATGATCCAAGGGTGTTTGTAAATACACGCAGAAAGTTGTCCTATGGAAATAACTGGTCTATGAACAGAACTAGATTCCTTTTCCCCTATCAGTTTTGAAAATTTAGGGAGACTTGTTATTTAGAAAAGCCTGTGAAAATATTGGAACAAATATTTGTTTCAAAAACTAGAAAAGACAAAGAAATACGAACGTATAGTAACCTGAAAATACAAAGGCTCCATAGAAACAGGCTAGGGCCTTTGATGAAATGAGCATATCATGCAGCACTTGGTGTCTCATATCTACAACCTTTTCATCGCGCAGGCTGATCAATCTGGAACAGTAGTCGAGATACTCGCAGAGGATGGAAAGCCAGTTAGCGTTGACACGGTACCTCTTTTCTTAATTCCCTCAAGAATCCCGACCCTCCCTCTTCTTTCACTCTACTGAAAGTTGTGTGCGTTGCTCTTTTGCAGCCTTTACTTGTAATTCAGCCCTGAAAGGTCAGAAGCGTACTTAGTTTTACATTTATCTGTCACACATTTATATTATCAACTTACGCTGTGCAGTTCTGCACATCGCAATTGCTTGTTTGATTTCATTGTCAAATCTACTCAAGAATTAAGGTAAAATGATGGTCCAATGTGCTTGGTAGCTAGGTCGTGGAAGCTTCACGAAATCTGCAAGAAAACAGTTTGTTCCAAATATCTTCTACTAAAGAAACCCTGTTATGTAAGATTCAAAGACGAGATCAATTTGTAATTTCTGTTGCCTTGAGTGTTATATGAGATACGTTACATGCATGAAAATTTATGAAGATGGACATGGTCGAAGAAAGGCATACGAGCTTTGGCGCCTTCCATTTACCACTCAAATAAAATGTATGCTCATTAAATCGTGGACGGGAAATGGAATAGTTGATTGGCAAGAACAGGCACTTAAACATGAAGGATGACATACCTGAGTTGTTCTGAACAAGATGTTCTTCTACTTGTCTTTTGTGAGAGTGATCGTTACTCTGGACTTGCAGCCATTTTATTTTCTTTGAAATAACGAGACCTGGCTTTGTAAGCTTGTAGCCTTATTTAAGGGACAATCAATCCGTGCCAAACATACGCGCATATGGAGGCTGAATTACCAAGGTTGCTATAGGGTATAGACTACGTTAAGGGTAGGGAATCAAATTCCGTCTTTTATCACTTATCAAGATTTAAGCATTCGAGTTTTATTTGAGACGTGATTAATAACAGTGAATGATAATTCGATGAGTACTAAAAAAATTATATGCCCAAATCAGATTTTAAGTAATTAATTGTGTTCAGAAATAAATAAAATGAAATTTGTGGGTGTCCATCGAAATTACTGCAGACCAGCGGTAACGGCCGGTGTTTATTACCGTGTGTTTTGGACGTATTCCGGGCCTTGTGGGGGAGCAGCGGGCGATCGGTGGCCGAGGAAAAGCGACGCACCGCAGAGTGCATATGCCGCAGGTCAATTCTGGTGCTGCGTCAGTGAATCGAATGTTGCAGGGACACGCGAAAAGGGCACGTCACGCCGTGCCTACCGCCTCGCTCTCCGCCCTCCCTCCCACATGGTGGTGCAGCCCCCCTTCTCTCGCCTTCCCATGTGCCTCTCTCTCTCTCTCTCTCCGCGCTGTACGCCCTTCCTCCTCGCTGCAGGAACAACGCGGATGTATCGCTGGCGGGAGGCCACGCTTCCCATCTTCACGTGCACTCTTGCCTTACAGCATCCCTCACCCACGAGCCCACCGCCACCACCACCACCACCCTGCTCCTCCAAGTGGCGTCCTCAGATCCATTGGCATCTTTCCCTCTACAGCAGTGCGTGGCCTTCCTGTACCTTCAACTGTTCTCCCATCTCCCTCGGCAGTGAGAACCCATCCTTCCTCGTTAATTTAATTCATTTGATGATACATTAATCATTAATCTTTAACAAAATGTTTTCACGCCTATCGCTAACACACTTCGCATGGCGGTGTCATCCATTATACATGCATACCACAAACACGTTGTCTATTTTTGTTTTTGGTGAATTTTCAGAAAATTTAAATTAAAAAAATTGTATAGCATCCCAAATTTGAAAAAAGAAAATTCTAGCATAACTTTTTTTTTTTCCTCAAATGATTATTTTGCTCCATCGATCATTACCCTCTACTCAACCCTTGGTTGCATTGTTATCTCGAATGATCCTCGTCTCTCTTGTATGAGCAAAGGTGCACATGATATTACATGATATCTTTGTAGCCAATGATAATAATGATCGAGGGTCTGATGGGATCGTGTAACATTCTTATACTCATTCCTCGTAAATGCTATGTCCTTGTAATCCTTTTTTGTCATTAACCACGAGTGAGAAAGGAGAGGATCAGCTTAACCTCATGACGAGCTGAACATTAACAAGCGGATGAGACAACACACGAGAGGCAAAGGGGTATCGTTGATTGGATGAAGGCATGACTAGGGTTAGGACAAGAATTTTATAAAAAGATAAAGATAAAATCATTTTTTTACACAATTAAAGATGCTTTGGAGAAAATTTTCAAACAAGAGCTATATAGGAAATTCTAAAACTTAGAAACTTGTTTTAAAAATTCGTCATTCTTTTTCTCAACTCAAGAGGGTATACGAGACTCTTGTCTTCTTCTAATTATATATGGAACTTGCATGCAGACACCCAACGCACTGCTAAATAATGTACGCAAGATGCACATGCAGATGTTCCAATGACTTGGTGACACTGACATGTCATCGAGATATCTCCCATGTAACATCTCTCCGGCTCACGGCGAAGGCGGAGGACAGATCTCACATGAGTCCCTGTCACATGGTCCACATGCATGTCATTTGTGCATCAGCGAGACATCAAGTGGAGGCCAACATTAATTCAAGTATACGATGCAATTACTTTCCACTGTGGTGGAAATTATTGCCATGCTTTGAGCCATGAAAACCTTTCGTGTAACGGTTGCCACCGCGTGCGTGATGCAGCCTTTGCAGATGGCGTGATGGTGCCCATCCTGCAATCGGAGCCGTTGGATCGATCGCCCAGTACGTGTGCCGTGATTCGGGGGGAAGCAGCGCTGACACCCACGTGCAGGTATCATGGCGGTTACTGTTAAAGCGATTCGTTTTACATCGACATTCTGTCTTTTACCCATGAATTCACCCACGTACGGAACCGATCACGTCCACGTTTCACGTGGAGTCGGCATCCATCGGAGTACTATTTGTGTGTACAACGAATTGGGTGTGAAAAATAGTTGATGCTTTTTTACGTGACGGGTACTTCGGTGATAGAGGCACGTGAGGAATTCGGTCTCCCACGTGCGCCGTGCCAGGGCTTCCCCTTGGGCTTTATCGATTTTAACTTTTCCGTTCATTCTTAACCCTCCTTTGATTAAACTATTACGAGCTTACCATCACGTTCTCGTTGGCTGTCGCTTACGAATGATCCACGTTGTGGTGTGAATGTAATTGTTGGATAAAACAAGGACATTTCACCTGAATCTTTAGTCTTAAAGTTTGGCTGGGTAGGAGTCGAACGAGTCGCGTTGCTTCCCATCTCCGGCGGCCTCGTTCTCATCTCTTCTTCTCGGCGATGCCAACGAGCTTTGGCTTCGATCGCAAGATCTACAGGCCGGTATTGAGGATAAGCAGGAGGAGAAGAAGCACGAGAGTTCTGAAGAACGCGAGGAGATGCGGCTACAAAGGCGGCAGAAGAAAGCAGAGCCGGGAGGCAGCGTCGAAGGCGGTGGCGGAGCGGCTGGAGGCGCTCAGGAATCTCATCCCGCCTAAAAACGACGGCGTGAAGGAGAGGGAGGCGGCCGCCGACAGGCTCTTCGAGGAGACGGCGGACTACATCCTTCTTCTGAGGACCCAAGTGGAGGTCTTGAAGCGGCTGGTGGATGTCTACAGCCCCTGCATTGACAACAGCAGCGGCAGTGCATGATATGATGATGATGCTATACAAGAGTGAAGGCTACAAGGATGGCTTTTGGTTTGTTCCTGTTGTTTGCTGCTTCTTGTTCATTGTTGTGTTTGGTGTTCATCTTTAGGCTTTTGTTAAACTAGGAAAAGCTAACTGTGATGTTCTCTTGTGATCTCCTTCCTTATCCTAATGTTCAAGTTAAATTAGTGGAGTGGAGCCATTTTTCCTCCGAACAGAAATTGATATACTTGTTCCACCAACACTTGTTGTCTTGTTGACTCGATCTCCAATGCTGCTACCATGCATCATGCATTTGTGTAGCATTGCAAGAAATATTACCTCTCTTTTACTAAGGTTGACTGAAGCATTCAGGCTGTTTGAGTATGAACTGCCATGTTGCTCGTGTCAGTGAATAGCTTATGGAAGAACTTAGACAGCACTTCAGCTCCTCTTGTTTTACTTTTTCGGAACACAAGGAAGTCCTGTACTGCACCTTCTCTAAGAATGTATCATTTGGTTTTGTCATGTTAAGATAAATTTGTTCTTTTATTTTCCAAAGAAATCTATATTTCAGTTGGGAACACACAAGTCAATCCTCCATGCTCCATGAGATCGTGTTGAACACTAATTTTGTGCTAACACCCTTCCCCATCAAATTTTCTTATCCTTCTCCTATGAGTGCAATGTCTTAGTTGTTTCTTGTTTCCAAGGAAATCTAAGATTTCTTTTCCTGAAAGAGAGAGAAGGAAAGCTGTGGACTGGGCCAAGGTTTTTACTTGGTGATTTAAAGTGATTTATGTATCCATAGTGAATAGAAACTACAATGAGGAATATTTCTTCAAGCAATGCATCAATCTTTGGAAGATTTATTGTCACAGCCTTTGGACAAATGGATTCTAAGAAGAAAAAGCCATTGGAGTTTGAATAACTTCTGCACGACTGCTGCACTCTGATCGATTAGAACTGTTATACATTCTTTTCCAAATCATAGCAATTTAAAGTCTCAAAATTTCCACTCAAATTAATTCTTCTCAGTGCAAGTTTCGATCCGAAGGATTCATGGCGTCAACAAAACCATGAAGATTGTCGAAGGAAGACTTCGCTCTCCTGCAGTTAAATCCTCCATCTTCACTCTCATGTCTTCCGGTTTGACTATCACACTCTCGGCATGTATCAAGCTTTGACCTGCACTCCAATGGAGGAAGTGGTCTGCGAAGCATGGCCGGCACACGAGAAGTACCCAATTCCCAGCTACCTCCATGGTTGAGCTCCAGTTCCATCTCTGTTGCAAGAAAATTGAGCTGCATTCATGAGTGACAGCCAGGGCCGGGCTGGAACCTCTCCTGTCTCGTAAATGCTCCTGCACAGAGTTCGAGCAGATGTTTCCTCAGGATGAAAATTTTAGTTCCTCGGCAACCAGGGACTTCGACGTCTGTAACTTTGACTGTCGTCTTCTATTTGCTTCGTCTATCAATTTTCTGATGGACACATGAATTAGAACACAATCTATCGGATGAAATAATGGCCATCAACAAGTCAACATTGGGAAGTGCCACAGCAAACCATTCTTCCTCTGCTGCAACTCGCTCGGCATCCAAGCCGAAGGCTTTACCAGGTTGACTCGAGACTGAGACTGGACCGTGGACCTCCTGAGGTTGACTTGAAAAGTGAAGTGGACCTTCTGGGCTCGTCCAGATCTTCTTGCGGGTTGGACATGGATTTGTCGAACCCAGATGGTCCGATCAGACTGAAACCAAACGATAATTGGAGACTCTTCGGATTCACCATTACAGATTGATGTTGCTCTGTTCTGATCCAAATTATGTGGGACAAGATGCAACATTGTCCCAGAGAAAACATGTGATAGCTCCTTGAGTGCCGCATCTCCATCTGGTCCAGTATTAGCATTAGCTGCATGATGCATTCTCGTCACTGTCCGATATCTTTCCCTGCAACTGTCATCATCTACCATCAGAATCCACTTAGCTTGTCGTATGACTGACAACTGACACTCCTCGGAAAATGATTTGAGTCAACTCATGTGATCTTTAGGCCCCTAAAACTGTATAGATGGAAATATATAAAAGCTCAGAAACCGGAGTTCTTGGAACACTCGCTTCCTCAGTAGCTCTCGATCCATCGTCCCCGCACGTTCTTTTCTTATACTTTCCTGCAGGAAGACGAGCATCTTTGCTGAGGACTGGCATCACGTGGCAGATCTTTCGTGGCCGTGCTCCGGTTGAAGGAGAATCTCAAGAACATTCCGCGAGGGGGATGTGATGGCTGTTGGAAACAGAGCCATGCAGGGACTCTATTTTTACGTGGTAACCATAAATGCTTGCATTGGTTGCAGGAAATTGGAGAATGCTGCAGTCTCTTCAGGTGTGGATTTACTTGCCATGACTTGATCTGGCTATGGAACTTAGGAAATAAGATAGTTTGATGAAAATTTCATGCAGAGCATGAAGCTGCAATATGTTTCCTTTTTGTTGGTTTAGCTGCTCCACTGACAGTGTGGTAGAAACAATTCATCCAAAACTTTCCTTGTTCTATTATGGTTTGCATGGATAGAACAAGCATCAAAACAATTATGAGCAGTGTTTGAGAGTGGCATTTGAATATGTATAATTGTTAATTCAGATAATAAGAATTGAAATTGAGCGAGATAAGATTCACGAGGCTTTGAAACTTCTCAGGTACATGCATGCTATATTACTTGGAGATACTTATATTCCACATACTTCTCTTAATTTATATTCAATTGTTATAAGACAGTTTGGGGTTTTATGCAACATTGTTGTCTGATCATGCTTTATAGATCTGAAGATCAGGCAATTAAGAAACAATATGCATAAAAAAATTGAGTTGAGATGAATCCATGAAGTTACTAGGAATGTCTTAGTTCAAGAATAATTAAGCATTTCCCCAATAAAAAATAAAAATGATGATATGGATATACTCAAAATTAATCTATAGATGATATAGTAAGACAATATGAATTGATCATGATTAATGACATGATGAGAGATTTAAAGAGTTTTCTTCAAGAAATAATTAAATAATATATAAATACTCTTAATTTAATTAGAGATATTGCATTTCATAAATTCAATACTCGGAAAGGATCTTTATAATCATCCTAAATAGTTGGAACATTGTTAGTTTATTGGTATCTTAAATTTTTAGTAAGATTTTCCTATGAATGGCATCGGTAGAAATAAAAAAAAAATCGTTTATTCTAAGAAAAGGTCATTTTCTTGTTTGATTCCTAATAACTAAGTCATAAAATATCTGTTTAAAAGTATCTCAAATTCTATTTACTTACATGCTATAAAATATATATGCTTCCTATTGAGGGAAGATGCCATTGATGTTCTGGTAAGTCCGATGTGGTTCGGACTCGCATGCACAGGATTATCTGAGATGCCTTCGAGTTGAAAATGTTGAGCTCTCGAGATGCCACCTGCATGAAGACCGAGGTCGAGAGAGGTTTCATAATCTAGTCTCTCCGATACATAATTTGGTAACCTGAGATATATGAGTATAGATGCAAATGGTTAAAAAAGATAACACCCAAGGGTAAAATATTTCATGAAAAAATCTATAGGGAGGCAATCTCTAATCGCATGGCCTCTTACCAAAGGGCGAGGGAGGGGGGGCATCCCGTAACCACCTGCATTAGACCCTTGCCCACGTGAGCCTGATAATTACGTGTTGGATGACGATTAACTGACGATGTACTTCCTATCATTTGTCCCCCTCTACTAAGATGTGTTTGGGGCTCTTATGAGAGAGGACCAAAGTGCAACATCTAATTCATCCGACATGTCAAGCTTATACATCTTCAATCCATTATTGACTTGGTGGCATGTTTAGTTCATTTGGCATGTTCATTTGAGATTGCCTCCCCCTAGTGCTACTAATGGCGATCCATTGTTGACCTATTCCTCGCATTGTCAAGGAATGCACATTGGTCGGACGAGGTTAGCTTTCTTAACCTCCCTATCTCTTTTCAACCTCCACGCCTTGGCAAATCCTATGGTTGAGCTTTCCAACCTTTCCTCTCTAACGAAGGTAGGGATTAGGCATCTCTGTTGGGAAACATCAGGGAGTATCACATGCGTAGCAAAAAAATTAAAACAAAAATCGTTTCTTAAGCAAAATGTATCGGATCGTTGAGAGATAACCAGGAGTATAAAACTCAAAATGATAAAACTTCATCGATGAGTGAAATGTTCTCGCTTAAGGGAACTTGTATATCCCCTAAAACACATATCTTGGTCTACCTAGATGAAGAAGCTCTCGTGAACTCCTCTCTAGCAAAAGTCTACTTGGTGGATGGCAACAACGACACACCTCCTCACCGTAGACTCTCTCTCCTCGTGACGACGCTTCACCACATAGCAGGGCAGCAATGACACTTAGCAAGGATGGGGCGACCCTCTTGCTGTCCTCTCACATAAGGGAGGCGTCGATTGAGAGAGATGGGGAGGAGGAGATGGGAGGCCAGCAACTCAAATGAGTCTAGCCTATAACTCATCGAGACCAACTCCTATTTATAGAGAATCCCTCTTGCTAACCTTAATGGATCCCATGTAATAGCTTAATGGGTATTAGATCCCTATTAAATAACCACTCCAAGCTAAGTATTATTGGGTCCCACCTTATGGATCTATTAAAAAAAGAGTTTATTGGATATCTCATATCTAATCTTTTGTTTGTCACATCATCCACATATTGTGTGTGACCCTCTAGGTTCAATATGGAGTTGCCATGAGTTGTACCTATTAGAACTCTTTCTCACTCAACTTATCAATTATGGATATACTAGGCCACTACACCATGGTCCCAGATGGCATAGGAGGATATAATCTATTAGACTTATCTACTCTTAATTACTGTGTATCTATAGTCCCTTATGTATCCAATATCATAAAGATCGTATATTGGGCATGGTGTTGTCAGGCCCATATGAAATCCATCAAAGTCTCACTCTTATCGGATTCTCCCAAATAACTCCTCTCTTAATTTGAATGACCCTAGCTAGGGATTTGCCTAGATAAGAACATACTAGATATTTCTCTTATAATACTTAGATGATCCTCTATTGACACATAATTGCCTTTGTAAGGTTGACTATCATTTTCAATGACAGTTTACACTAGATTTGAAACTTACATACATATAAGTCTGATATCAAAGAATAGAGTACTCAAACAAAGCATTATTTATATCTCGAGTCTAAGGACCAAATACATAACTAAGACTAAATAATTGCTCTTTGACGATGGGGTATTATTAGTCATCTAGCATTTCGCAAGTAGATTATTCAATGAACTCATTCTCCAATGAGCACCTATACTATATCTCTAGTGTCCCCACACAAGTAGCTATGAGACCAATTACCTCCAATATATAATATACTAGTTTGTTCAGTTATCTCAATATCATTTTCGAGTAACATATCACCAGGAATATTTAGGATCTGTGTTTAAAGATAATTGGTCTTAGTTTCATGATCTCAATATGATCCAAATTCTAATTGCATAAATTCAAGGACATCATGATATATATTCATCATGCTATATAGAGTAAGAAAATATTATTATTATTATTATTATTATTAACTAAAACAGATTGTGTAGTGGATCACAAGTATCATCACACACATGATTGGCTTGCAGAGTACATGTAAGTAGCAGTCTCGACCTTCACGCCTCGAGCAGAGGTGATCCCGACCTTCCACGCCTTAAGTGGAGGCAGAGGTCAGGCTTTCCAAACTCATGCACCTCAAGCACATTTTGCTTGTGCCTCTTGTTGTGATGAGTTTCCTTAGTGCGGGTCGAGTTTTTCCGACTTATATGTCTCTAGCATATTTTACCTTGTGCCTCTTATCGTGACAGATTTCTTTTAATGCGGGTTGGATTTTCCTAACTCAAGACATTTTTTCTTATTCCTCCTATTAGGGGTGTCAGAAAAAACCAACAATGGTGAAAGGTACAAGACAAAATATGCTTGAGACACATGAGTCGAGAAAACCCAACCTGCATCGAAATGAACTTGTAATGATGGGAGGCACAATGTAAAACATGCCCGAGATGCATGAGTCAAGAAAACCCAACCTATATTAGAAGAAGTTTGTCACAATGAGAGGCACAAGACAAAATATATCTAAGGCACATGAATCAAAAAAGCCTAAATCCCACCTTTGCTTGAGGCATTGAAGGCCAGAATCGCCTTTGCTCGAGGTGTGAAGGTCAAGACATTCAATCTTTGCCTTCGCTAGAGATGGAAAGGTTGGGAAGTCCAACCCTTGCATCCGCCTAAGGCGTGGAGGTCGAAAAGAGATGGGGAGGTTAAGAAATGTGATCTCGTTTGACCAATATGCATCCCTCAACAATATAAGAGGCAAGTTGTTATTGGATCACCACCAACAACGCTAGGGGAGATAATCTCAAACAAATGTGCTAGACGCACTTGTGCTAGATGAATTAAATGTACCACCAAGTCAATAATAGATCAAAGAGATATAAGATTAACATGCGAGAGGAACTAGACATCACATTTTGGATCTCTTTTGCAAGAGCCTCGAAGCATGCTTTAGGGGGGGAGAGGGGGGGGGGATAAATAATAGGGAGTACATTGTCAGCGAATCATCATTTGACATATAACCACCACGTGATGTCTGGGGTGGAAGGAGAAAATGGAGGTCACCCACACTTGTCTACACATATAAATTGTCCCCTTTTATCACCCATGTAGACAAGAGGTCAAGGGGAAGTTGTTGGAGGTAATTAAACGTTGCTTCATAATATAATATTCGATGAAATATTTTACCCCTTTACGATTATGTATAAAAGCTCGCCTTCAACACAGTGAAAAGAGGTTACCTTTTTTGACCACTCATGTTCATACTTATATATCCCGGGTTATTAACTCGGCCATTGGAGGAATTGGATTGAGAAACCTTTTCTAGCCCATCACGTCAAGCATCATTTATGCTTTCCTTTTGAGTTGCTCTTCTCTCTTGATTGAATGAGAATAAACGAATGAAAGTGATTACTCGTGCGGATAAAGTGATCAATACAAAAGTAGAAAGCAGGCAAAATACAATATGGTGGGATAGAGACCAAGGGTAAAACAATAAAAAAAAAATATATATGAAAAATAGAAAAAAAAATATATGTATATATATATATACATATATATATATATATATATGTATATATATGCACATATATATATATATGTATGTATGCATGTATATATATAGATACGTATATATATACAGATATACATACATATATACACACATATATATATATATATGTATGTATGTATGTATGTATATATACATACATACATACATACATACATATAAATATATACATACATATATGTATATATATACATATATATATATATATATATACATATATACACACGGAGAATTTACCCAAAAGATAAATAAAAGTTTAATTATTGGACCAAAAAAAATCAGCAACTACCTCCTATACATTCATGTACCAACTTCACTCACTAATCCACCTGGCTTGCAATTTGTTGGGTCCCACGAACCTACCAATGACAACACAAATTCAGAAACGTGTAACGATTAGTCGAGTAGCAAAATTATTGTTCCGGATCCACTTTAACGTCCGTTACGAGCTCCGTCAGAAGATAAAGCAAGCTTGCCCGCCGAGGGGCAACATGGGTCCATCTACTCTACGGTCAAGATTTGTCGAGAACGAAAGAAGAAAGTGATGAACGGCAAAGATTGTATAAACAGCGGTGGAGCCCACTAGTTTCGGTTCGGAGCAGGTCGGCCCGATTCGCAGATACGCCGAGGGCGGGGTGGCGTCTTTCTCCTCGACAGTACGTTGAAATGTTCGCACGCTGTTACGTCTGTCTCCTCGTCGCTCTCCTTTTTATCGTCGGTCCCAAAAAAGTTCCCGTTTTTCGCGGAGGAAGAGTGGGAGACGCAGAGGAAGCTCCAATGGATCGTCTCGCCTTCGTCGAGGACAAATCGACCAGCACTGGAACCGTAACCCTAGCCCGAAGAGGGAGCCGATTTCGTCGCCATTTGCTCATGCCCATGAAAATCCAAGTGAGTCCCGCTCGCCCACGCTCGAGAATCCCAAATTCTCTCTCGCCACTTCGATTCCGTGGAACTGTTTAAGGTTTTGATTTCTTTGGCTCCCGGATTATCGTGCTGATTTGGTGGATTTCTCGGTTCAGTGGCTCGTGGAGTTTTGGAGTTTCGTGAAATGGTGTAGGGAGGCTTGGGAGGGATGATCGTTTTCTTTTTCCTTATTAAGAGGTTGGTTTTGGAGTTGGATGTGCTGTGTAAGGTTGGGACGGCAGCTGCAGTTCTAGGGTTTGGTCAATTGGTACGGTTTTGTGGAAATGTGAGAGAAACGAGCGAAAAAAGCAACCTTTCAGTACGTCGGTGGTAGATATGTTTTTAGTTCGTCTGAATATGCGTTGAAATATACTGCTGTGTACGAGTGTATTCTTTTCATTTGGTCTGTTTTGCACGAGCTTAAAGAGAAAGTAAAAGTTTCAATGGATTGTGGGACTGTGGCTTTTAAGACATGACATTTTTCCACATCGAACCTCTTTTTACCATGTTTTGCTTTTGTTTTCTTGTTAAGCTACTACCCATTAGGATCGAATTGTGACCTGAAATACATAATGAGATGTGAAAATTTGATTCTTGATGGGTTGGTTTCCTGGAATGTGATCGACGACCATTAGGTTTCTGTTGACAGTACTTAGCTTAACTTTTCTTAACATGCTTTGTTCATTTACTTTCCCCTTTATCTTTTGTTTATCGTTCTAACTTTGACGATTGCTTTTCAGAGTTGATTACTTTTGAAATGTTTATGCACACGGATCTCATCATGCTTGCAAGACCTCATTTTTTTTTGTGCCCAATACCTAATACATATTAAATTTCTAGTAACAATGCCAATTCAGTTTAGGCAGGATCCTGTGCTTGAAAATCAAGTTGCTAAGAAGTACAGTGTTGGGGAAGAAAGTAGCCCTATTATCACCAATCTTTTATGAATAGGAGGTTGGCAAATTACACATGATTTTCATGTGTTTCTGTCCAGTTATGTTGCTGTGAGATCTTAATCGATGCTGTTGTTGCTCAGTCAGGTATTGTCACCCACTTAGAAGAGCACAAAACTCTGAGAGATTTAGTAATGGAACTACAAGTTCTGGAATCAACTTGTCACATGTTTTTTGAGTAGCATTATGCTGCATCTTCCTCTGGATGAAGAATACAAGTATAAGAGGGACACGTTATAGTGGTACCTGCTTAATTTTATTATTATTATTATTATTATTATTATTTGCTTGTTTAGATGCTGGATATTTTATACTTGTTGATTTTTCTTGCTTTTCTTCTTGCAGAACCAGAAAAAAGAAATCTGATCATTCATATCCAAGAAGGTCCAATCAGCAGAATATATTAGAGGGTTTTCCTTTTTTTTCCTGGTGGACCAATACTTGTCCACAGGTGATCTTGATTACACTGGTCTTGAAGGATATTCAGGAGGGTTGAAGGTTGCTGGGTCTCCTGTTCGTTGGTACTGACAATTTGTGTCTCCACTTGGAATGTCACAACCTCGTCGAGGGCAGCAGCCTGATCTTAATAACCTGCAACCATGGCAACAACTATTGATGTGCCAACTGATACAAGAGCCTCAGAGCCAGAATAAATTTAAGCAGCTAGATCCGGGTACAGGACAGCGAAATTCACTTAGCAAATTGTCCGCTTCAGCAAAACCAGCACCTGTGGATCAGTTACCTGCAATGATAGACGATGTCCCTATTAATCATGTGTCCGATTGTAATTGGCCAAAAACTGTTGTTCCGAGCATGCCTTTAGTGCCTATTAACTCTCAACCATTTATTGCGGACAACATGAACTGGCTGCAGTTAAATGACAATCCTACTGTACCAAATGTTGCAAGTAGTTTCATAATTTCAAATAATCAAATTCAAACAATGCGATCTATGGGTTTCATCCCACAACAGTTTGACCAGACTTTTCATGGCATTCCTGTTTCAAGCGCCAAAGGGGTTATATGTCAACATCCTCAGTTCTTTGGGGCATCTAGTAATTGCACTGATTTGACAACTACTGGAGCCAGGAATGAATCAGTAAAAGCATGGGTTCCATTTAACTCTCTTCAGAGTGATCAGTCTTCTCCTGCACAAAACTTCTCACGAGAAAGAACATTTGCTATGTGTAATTTTCATGGCAAAGGCTCACTTGATAATGCTTCAGTGCAAGTTCTGAGTAATGATGTTACATCAGGAAACTTTCAACAAATAGATAATCTAAAATGCAGTGTTCGGGTTCATGAAGTCCAAGATAATCAGGACAAAGCTGACTTGTCAAGTAACTTGCAGGAAAATCCATCAATGCAAGTAGAGACATCCGATGATGTGGCTGCTAACCTAGACCCTACAGAACAGAAGCTTTTGTTTGGTATGGATGATGGCCACAGTTTGGAAGTTCCCTTAGGTGGGAGCCTGAACACTTGTTCAGGCAACTTTCTTTGTGGGTCTTCTTTGGAGAACATCCATTTTGGTGCTATTCCTTCCATGCAAAGTGGAAGCTGGAGCGCTCTTATGCAGGAGGCTGTACAGGCTTGCAGCAGTGATAAGGGAATCCAGGAAGAGTGGAGTGGTTTGAGCTACCAGAAAATGGAACGTCCAATGGTAATGGATTCAGTTGTGTCTAATGATAATGCCAAGCAGCCAACCACTTGGGATGACAGCTACCTGCAGAGTGCATCCTCATTAACTTCAAGACATCTTCCTTTGTATAATGATGCTGATGCATGTTCGAATTCATGCACTTCCCCTAGTTTTCATAACTCATTTGCACATGATGGAAATAGTAGGGTACAAAGTGGAGCTCCTCATGTGTCTTTTCAGCTGTCTGCTGGCGGAAACAATTACAAACAGTTTCATCAGGTTCAAAAGCAGAAACCAATCTTCGAAGGTGGTCCTCAAGCACAGATACCTTTAACCAATGAAGTGTGGGTGGACCAGTCATATGAGCAGTGTGCAAATGATTCTGTAGACATGCAGTATACTGAGGGAAGCTGGACCTACCAACAAAATGAGGCCTTGGTGAATTTTCCTGGGGAGTTTAGTGATACACCAAATTTCTGGAACAGTAGTTATATTATGGCACCTGGCGGGGATTGTGTCTCAGATGTTTGTGATAATGATGTTAATATGGGGAAGCCTGGTGGTAGTAACATGCATGTGAACAGCGGAGAACAACCAGTCGAATCCGATATTGGCAGTTCGGTGCAAGCTGAAGATTTTGCAGTTGACAACTATGGTTCTGTTGTGAACACAAACAACTTTGAGTGGAATGATGAGATGAATCAGCTGGCATCCAATTCAGGTCTGATGGTTTTTGGTAAAAACTTGAACTTTGATGCATGTGTAACTGTAAAAACTAATGGTGACAAAAATGTGGAAAGAAACTATAATCAATTAAGTGGGAGACCACAAACTAGTTATGACACTAACAAAAGATTAAGCAGCACCGATGAAAACAAAAAAGATCTGCAGATGGTTTCAGGTGATGGCTATACATCCAGTAGTTTAGATCACAGCCGATATAGCTATACTATAGATAGTGCAAAGGAAAATTCTGTGTTGGCTGCTAATGACCAGAAATCTTTTGTATCCGAGATCCAAGATTCATTGATCCAAACTGGTCAACATACTGTGGGTTCTAAAATGAAGCGGTTAACAGGAAGTTTGGGGATGGATGTGGAACCTTTGCTCCCTAAAAATCATCCATTTATTTTTCAGCGCATGCCCAAATCAGTTATTCAAGGATATAAAAAAGAGGAACAGATATATGCTCAAAAGTCTAAGTTTGCAGATCATATTGATTCAAACAATGTTGAAAACCTTGTTAAGGTAACTGTCATCTTTCTTTTAATCATGTGCTTTCGGTTTATTTTCTACACTGCCAATGCTTTGTCTCTCTATTACTTCCTAGGTATGATTGCGCTTTGGTGTTAACATATGCTAATTTACAGAGAATTGCAGTGGAATCACAGAAGCTACAATCTAGAGATAACATCTTGACTCATGCTTCGGCTTCTTCCTTTGATGGATCCATTGGTCCATATTCCCAAAATAAAAGAATTGCTCAAACAAGGTGAACATCAACTTATGTATTTCTATGAACTTAGCTGCTTTGTGATGTTCTGGAAAGAACTTTACCATGAATACATTTTCATGATATGACTACTTCAATAAGTGAATAGATTAATCCATATCTTAGCTACTCATTTGCCAGTCATTTTGAGGAAACATGGTTTTGATATTGTCTTTTGGGTTTTAAATGAGCTTGTCTATATGTCATCTGAAACCAGCTATTTAATTTCTTTTCTGTACATTTTCCATTCTTTCACTGCCAATCTTGCCATTGCAATGTTTGACGACAAGTGACCAATTCTATACATTTTCCATACAACTGTATGTTGGCTCGTAATTCTTGAGTTATTGTGAATGTGTGCAGTCAAAATGTGCTTGAGCTTCTTCACAAGGTTGATCAGTCAAGGAATACTGATATCCCTGCTCAAGTTGGTTTTGATACTGCTTCTCCTCGTATTTGTCAACCATCTGCTGTGCAAGGTTTTGGTTTGCAATTGGCCCCACCATCTCAACAATTTTCGAAGTTTGTGTTACCTTCCAATACTTGTCTAAATATTAATCCTATGAACTTAGACAGCAAGGCAGGAGATAAAGACCAGATATGGTCAATTTCTACACCATCAGTTCAATCTCTCATGAATGAAACATCTCAAAGAGAAAATCAGAGTAAGATATCTAGCATATCAGAACAAAAGCATAAAGAAGCTTTATACTGTGATAAGCAAAATACCTTATCCGCAATAGCTCGTAATTCTTGTAATATGGGGAACCACCTACAAGGGCAGCAGTCACAGGAACGTAATCCTAATGTGAATGTTTATCTGGAGAAAGAGCAAGATATTCCTAGTTCCACTGGATATGGAACATTAGATCAGTCAATGAATTTTACCATTTTTAGCCAAGCTAATGCAAATGCTTTTGTCAAAAATACCTCACTACTTCAACAACCATATAAATCTCATGATGGGTCGGTAGCTGATCGATCTATTCAGACATCATTTCCTTCTCTGGCTGGCAGAGTTCCACCTTTTAGAGTCGCTTCTGGTGAACAGTTGCAGACAACAAAGATGGATTATACAAAGCAGAAGCAGGTTGTCCAGGACTTCTCTCAGATTAGTAGTTCAATGTACTCTAATACAGAAACAATATCAATCCAGCCTTCTACTGCAGGCATTTCTTATCAAGTTGACCCATCGTCAATGTTGGCATACATGTGGACAAATATATCAACCCAACAACATCAAGCTAGCCTTCTCCCTGACAGTCTCAGCCTACAGATACCTCAGTCACATAATATTAGGGAAACAAGTTTTTTGGGCCTGCAAAAGACATATGATCAAGGAAGTAATGGAGAGAGTGCTTCTTCCGAAGTAGGCACAAGTTCTCATTTGATGAACAGAGATGATCCAAATAAGAGATTTTCCTTAAAGCCATCAATTACTGAGAAGATAGATTCTATTACCCAGGCAGAAACTGAATTCCAATGGACAGAACTAGTGGGAAATGCTGAGGAGGGTTTGAATACATTCATTCCATCCTTGGTCCATTTGCATCAGAAGGGCATGGACCAGGGGAAAAGTTGGCATGCTTCAACTCCTTACACTCAAGCAGTACATGCTTCCATTAACAGAATGGCCTCTTCTAGCAGTGAAATTGGGTTCCCTGGTTTTACTTCAAATCCTTCAGATGTTCAACAGAAAAATTGTTCCCTTCTGCACCGGATGCAAGCTAGGAGGAAAGCTGATTCTGATCTAAGCAACAAGGTACAAAGTAGGCTAAGGGGAGCTGATTTTGTCTCTAATTCTTCTTTTGTGTACTGGAACAATGATCAGGGAAATGTTCAGGAACAAGATTCAGACTTCAAAATTCCTGCATATGGTGAACTTGGTGCATGTTCACAAAGTTTGTTACCATCGAATGCAAAAATGCTAAGTTTTGCTTCTAAAGAAAATGTGTTACAAAATGCAAGCACACCTTCTTCAGGAGGGCATTGTCTTCAAAATGATATATCCTCTCTTAGTACATGTTCAACAGCTAATTTAATCAGAGGAAATGAGCACACTTGTATGAACTCTCAAGTGTCTCCATCTTGGTTTGAAAAATATCAAATGTATAAAAATGATGCAGTAATTGCTGAACATGATGGCCAGAAGATTACAAAACCTACTTCTCAGCAGAATTTTTTCTCAGATATACCTGGGAGCACAGCCGAAAACATTATGGTCAAGCACAGAATTCGAAACAGTCAGACATATACTTGGCCAAGTTCATCAATCGCAGAGGTATCTTCCGATAGACCATCTACCCATTCACTGCTTCCTACTATTGTGGACCAGGATGCAGTTATAAGATCAAGGAAGCGGAAAAGCACAATTACAGAGCTTCTGCCATGGCACAAGGTCGCACAAGGACAGCAGAGGTTAAGAAGCATCAGGTGGGGGTTTCAGTAGTACTCCCATAACTACTATAAGAAAACATGAACTAATGCATAAGTAGCACTTGATGCATTCTGATTGTGTGCTTTTGATTTCCGTTGCAATATGAACTTCAAATGAATTTTTTTTATTGAACCTGTTTTCACATTGTGTACAGTATTGCAGAACTAGACTGGGCTCGGGTTACCAATAAGTTGTTTGAAAAGGTTTGTTTATAATCTGTTTTGACCTTCCTTGTTCTTTCATTGTGCTGAATCACATATGGTGTCGAATGTTATGACCCTGCTTTTATAATGATAGGTGCATGATGGAGCTGAAGCTTTGGAGAATGGCCCATCAACAACTCAACCACGAAGAAGGCTAATTTTGACTACTCACTTGATGCATCAACTCATTCCAGCTGTACCATCTCGAATACTTAATAAGGAGGTCATTTCAGCCTATGAAAATGTTACCTTCTCCATTGCTAAATCAGCACTTGCAGATGTGTGCAGCTTGATCTCTTCCTTGGGAAGAGATTATCACATTCATTTGGAAAAAGAGAATACGTAAGTGTTGCCCGAGTGACCTCAATAAAGGGAAAGTCATAGAATGACTTCAAGATGCTATAGAGTCTGCTTGCTACATCTACCCTGGATATAAGAAATAAACATTATGTGGATGTATTAACAACTTAAACATCTATTTTCATAAGTTAGAACCATGTCTTTCTAATTTCTTCTTTTTTCGGAAAACTACATTTTCAGGTTTTCTGATAATGTTACCTCTTGTAAGAAGGCAGGAGACCATCTTTGCTCAAAAATCATGGAAGTCTTTATTCAAAGATCCAAGAAGCTTGAGTGTGATTTCTCAAGGTATGAACATAATCCGGTGGTTGGTTTGAATATCATTGGTTTCCTTCTTCTGATGTGTTGTTCTTTATTAAAAAATTGGTTATATTTGAATGTAAGTCCATGCTTTGACCTGATATTTTTGTAAAGTTAGTTTAACTAAGCCCTGTATCAGCCAACGATGATCTTATTTACCAGTCCATAATTACATGACAACTCTAAAATCAGGATTATTGAAAGCTTGGTTTTAAGTAACATCCGAGGTGTAGCTTGGTTCAAACAATATTGTTGAGATTTATTACCATAATTACACTGATAGAACATGAGAAGGTTTCAGTTAAACTAAAGGTACCAGGTGATGTAGAGAAAAAGCAAGTAGGACTTTGTTGTGTCATTGAATAAATATAATGGTGCTTGAACCAAGCTTTTCAGAAATATGGCCATATGGTCAGGATTAGTTGGACCTGATGCATATTGTGATTGTGGCTGAACCTGAGCCAAATTGGGTTGATCAGGATCGGATGATTCCAACCAAATTTGATCAGGTTCTGACGAATGACAATTACATCTGTTAGAAAGGGAGCTAGGAGAAGAGAGAGGGGAAGGGGCAGAGGACAGAAGACGTAAGAGGAGGGGAAAAAAAATGGATCATGGACATTGGTCATCTTGGGGACTTCACTGGCTGCCTCTCTTGGCACATTGTTTGGATTTTTAAGTGAGAATTTTACGTGGATGATATGCCTCTAGTAGTGGATGGGGAATTTGCCTACATCTAATAGCCTATGCGAGTCGCAGGTGAAGATGCAGTTGCAGAAGAAAGATTATTTTTCAATGAATGGCATGCCTTCAGGTAAGCAAGTTCATAAAAATTAGATCCTGTAAACTTTTTCTTTACAAAAATTTATGTAAAAAGATAAACATTATGCATGATGTTTTACTGATATTCGTCTTTATTCTTTTATTCTGAGACTGATACCATTGATCTGATGTTGCCAAGTCTTGATCCTCAATCCTATTATGAATCCTGAATTTGATCCTATCAGAGCTTGGATTGTATGAGAATTGCCTTTTTGTAATGTTAAATGGTAGGGAAGGATCCAGTACTTCAGAGTGCTGGCATATTTCGGATTTAGTCGTAGTTTGTCCATTGATGCATCTGACAAAATGTATTTTCCAAATAACTATTTCTGCACATGCTTTTGTGATGATTGCGTAGTTGTTTGCTTTGCTAGAAGCAGGTAGATAGATGTAAAGGTACATTATTTATGGTGGCAACTTCTGTGAAGCTGCACATGTGGAAGATGGTTTTGGCTGTAGTTGATTAAACCTTATGTCCTAGACAAAAAAGTACAGGACTGCAATAAATAGTAGAGATACATGATGATGGTCACTGTATTGGGTGGTGAGGAATAACCTAGTTGGAATGGAAGCTGTGAATGCTTCTGGAAGTAAAGGGATTGGCACTAAAACTAAGTATTCAACCTTCTTGAAATTCATATCTGAGCTATCTAATATCGATCCTATTTTAAAGTGCATATGCTTGACCTATAAATGGAAAGGATTGTCATGAATTTTGGTATACCTGACCTCTTGTGACATATGCTTGAAACGAGCAGTGCTTTATTGCATGTCTCATGTCTTATAACTAAGTATTCAACCTTCTGGAAATTTATATCTGAACTATCTAATATAGATACTATTTTAAAGTGCATATACTTAAGCTAGAAATGGAAGGGAGAGTCCTCAATTTTGATAAACCTGACCTATTATGATATTTACACGAAATTTGAACAGTGTTTTGATTGCATGCCTTATGTATATGATTTGATTATTTGAATAGCTGGTACAACCTATTCAAATTACAAATGTTAACTTTATAGACCTACAATACTTGTCAGTTGCCTGAATTTTAGTTCCTTTTTACTGCAATCTTTTTATCCTTCATATTATAGATGTCCGTGTCATGTTTCTTAAAAAATTACTTTTTTGATACTCAGTTTACTTTTTTGCTCAATTTGTAAGATTGGACAAGAGGTCATCAGTGTTAAACGTCCGAATGGAGTTCCACGAATTGGAAAGGTTCTCTCTCGTTAACCGTTTAGGCGAGTTTCATGGACGGCCTCCGATAATCGAAGACAGTTCTTCCACTTCAGAAGCTCCACCTTGCAAAACATTTCGACAAAATTACATCACTGCATATCCAGTGCCTGGAAATCTTCCTGAAGGAGTTCCCTGCCTCTCACTTTAGATTATAAATCAAATCTATACCCTGATGTTTTATATGCATAGAGCACATAAACCTGGAAGTATAGGGTGTGATGTTGAAAAGTGAGCTGCCTCCTTATGTGTATTGGCATATATTTGGAGTCAGTTTGGTGGCCTGGTTTGGGGAGGGCTGGCCCCTCGTTGTCTTCGCCTACGTAGCCTACGGGCTCATTTTCTTCTTTTTTTTTGTATTGAAAGAGTTGCATTGTTTCTTTAACCCGAAGCATAGGTCTGTATACATAGAAGATTAACACAATATATTTCTGTTTAGCTGATGGATTGTATTCTGTGAGGCTAATAACAATGTTCACTGGTTAGCCAAACCTGTTGGATCTATCCATTCTTCTTTCGGAGATAGAAATGGTCTATTTTATTCTACTCTAATAAAATATGATCTTTCTCGAGAAAAATGTAATATGTTCAGGTCACATCATCTTTCGGGTACTCGACGGTAGTAATCGGTGCATGCTCATCATTGGAGTTTTTTTCCTTGTTTGATGCTCCTGCATGCATCTGTGCATCGAGAAATGAGTAGTAAAGAAATCTACAACAACAAAAGGAAAGGAATGAGATATGAAAAGATCAGATGAAAAATGGCCTTCGAGGGGAAGGGCAGAGAGTATCCATGCTGGTTGGAAACTGTGGCGACTAAAAACTAAAGAGAATGAGATAGATAGAGATAGATACACGTACAGGAGTGTCCCCCTATGTCCTGCTTCTATTGCTCTTAAAAGGAGTTTCTAAGATACGTCATCATTCTATAATGAGATAGTATCATCTCTGGTCGTCATATTTATAGATAGATCTATAAATATGACCACCAAGGATGATGAGTACATCACCGGAGAATGAAGGCGTATCTTAAGAACTAAGAGCAATAGAAGGATGACGAAGAGTTACGCACGGGTACTTGGATCGTTCTCGATCTATCTCCCTCTCCATAATATTTTATCACCACTGTTTGCAACCCACCAAGGGCAACCTTAGAACCAACCTCGGTCTCATGATGCCTCTCATCCTCTTCGCTCTTTCTTAAAAGGTTATTCTTCAGCGAATCTAACGTATGATCCAACTCTCACGATGCATGCGTGCAATCAAATATCGAAATGACCTCCAATATTGAGTACGTACCTGTTGCTTACAAGCCGACCCGAGCCAATGCGAATGGACCAAGTGTTACTACTATATGCTCTGCGAGGAGCGATATGGTCTCTCTCTCTCTCTATATATATATATAGGTATAGGAGGGTCCCTTTCTCCTCCTCTTGCTTTGAACAGATTGTTTACGGTAGGTCTTTATTGAACGATCAGATACACATGACGTTTTTCCCTACCTCTTCGATTCGGATGCTTGTGGCCATATCTATTGGGCATCAGCACTTTCTTGAGAAGGATCCTTTGTCATCTCCGCGTCACGACGGTAGATTGACCATCGGCCACGCAACATACGAGCCCCCTCTTGGTACGGTGCATGCGACTTACGTGTACGTCCCATCATACCTAGCGTGTAAATGACCACATCAACCTATAAAAGTTTGTCGGGTGACTTGTCAACCTACAGTGTCATGACTCAGGTTCCTCTTTTGGCTCATATTTAAACAGTAGTTTATTTTGATAGGGAGTAATCATCGATCAATCTTCGTCTAACATGTGATTATCATGTGATCTCTGAAATGAAAGAACACAAATTCCACTTCCCAATCGTCTACACATGTGGGTAAAAATGCAAGACAAACGGTTATAAGCTGCCTCTCTTTATCGCCCACATAAATAAGAGATTAAGAAATGATTATTAGAAATAGTTAGAGGTTGTCTTTTCGTAATATATTTTATATAATATTTTGTATAAAAGTTTATCTTCAATACAATGAAAGGGGTGAGGGGAGAGGTTTACCTTTTTTGACTACTCATGTATATACTCATATACTTCAAGTTACTAACCTGATCATTAGAATGGTCACGTCGAGAAATCTCTCTGGACCTCGATCTTTGTATAGATAGCACCTTGGTAGCTTAGCGTTTTCACCTTGGAGGCACTTCGAACAACCCTATATATATGTGTTCAAAGTACGTTAGATTGACAAAGATGTTAATAACTTCTTCACTGAATATTTTTGACACTAAATAGAGTGTGCGATGTTGTAGGAATGTCCATCCATTTACTCTCTTAATGAAAGCTTGAGCGAGGAGGCTTTGCCTCCAACCTATAGTATTTTCACTTAAGAAGGGCAATAGTCATCCTTTCCACACATGGATATATCCAAATTGGTGCAAATGCTAATACGATATTGACGTCTATTAAACGACAGTCTCTCACATCCACGGATGATCTCAAGTCACCTACTCGCCTTCGTTGAGGTGTTTCTGAATTTCACTCAACATATGCATACACTAACTAGCATGATATAAGCCGTCACTATATATATATATATATATATCATTTTTTTGGTATTTTTCGTAGGATGTGGCTTTAGGATTTGCAGAAATAACGAAACATAATCCCAATTATTATTAAGCAATTATAATTGCTATCTTTCAACAGAACATACTATCAACTTTTCTTTTATTAGTGTGGATTGCAGTCAACCCTCGGCGAGCATAATATATAACCGGTAAGACTGCTGCAGAAGAGCGCATCATGCACTCATTTGCAGTTGATGCAGCTGCAGGATATAGGCTTCAGCGAGCAGTAGCCGAACGGCTTGCCGGGCTGGTTGCAGATGATTCGGTGACAACACTTCATTTGCCGGCATTGGCTGCGGTCACCTCTGGAACAACACATGCATTCGGAGCACGCCTGGAACGGCTCCGCCAGCACGCTGCCGTAGGAGTCGATCACGTCGCCGACAGGTCGGTGTTGGACGGAAGAGACAGGTATGTAATCGTCATCGGAGTGCGTTCCAGCGTGGGATAATCCTGCATGCGAGCGTCGAGAAGCCAGTCAGTGTAAACTTGGAATGTACGTGAGAAGATGAGCTGAAGGATTACCTTTGTAGGGAGGAGCGGAGACTAGGAGAGCGAGTATGAGAAGGATACCGGCGTTGAGGTTACCCATGGCGGTTGCTTGGAAGCTGCAGAGAGAGAGAGAGAGAGAGAGAGAGAGAGAGACGAGAAACGAGAGACGAGAGGGTATGCCTCCCTCTACATTCCAGTTGCTTTATATAAAGTGTGTTTGGCCGATGACGGTACAAAGTTGAGCTGTTCCTGACGCGTTCTTTCAGCTGTCTGCTGGAGAAGACAACCGCAAGTAGTTTCAAAGCAGAAACCAAAGCGGCCCTCAAGAGCAAAAACCTTCAATCGATGAAATGCTGATGGACCAAATTAAATGGCGGAGAACAACCAGTTGAATCTAAAATTGGCAGTCCGGTGCAAGCTGATGATTTTGCAGTTGACAACTATGGTTTTATTAGAAAGTGTCAGCTAGCTTAGCTGGTAAAGATCTTGACTGTTTCTCGTGTTAGATTTGAATTATGCGTTCTTCATAACTTAGCTGGCATCCGATGATTACAGATATATAGCTCTTCCAATTCAGAAGCTCCACCTCGCTAAGCATTTCGACAAAGTTATATGACTGCATATTCACTGCCGGGAAACCTTCCTGTAGGAGTTCCCTGCCTCTCATTTTGGATTATGAGTCAAATTAATTTTCTGTACCCTGATATTTCATTTGCATAGTGCAGATAAACCTGGAAGTACAGAGTACGATGTTGTCTTAATATAATATATTTGGTATAGCTGATGGATTTACTTGATGTAAATTCTGTCATGCATTCCGTGAGGCTAACAACAGTGCTCACTGATCTGTCAAATTTGTTAGTCTACCTTCAATTATCGGAGGCCGGCCATGAAACTTGCCGGCTATGTCGTGCTGGTTGCTTATATGAAGTGCTCGGATTGCCGGTGTTGTTGCATCACCGACCTGAGCAAATGCGAATGGACCAAGTGTTGCTACCATATACTCTGCAACGAACCATATGTGTTAGATTATACGATCATATTTAATTAAGTAAGATATATTATAAATATAATTTGATATTAATTAAAATTTAATTATGATAAAATTTTTTAGGAGATGATTTTGATAGGAGGGACTCTTTTAATTATTTATCTTAGACTTTCTACTCTCACCTATAAATAGATAACATCTCCTAGGGACTAAAAAACATAATATATAAATTTGAGAAAATATAGATATGAGAAAACGGGGATACTTGATATTAGTGAAAGATTATAGATCTTCTCTCATTTCTCCTTTGTCCCTGATCCATCACTCATAGTGGTCATATGTAGGATAAGAAGAGAGATAAATAATGACTCTAATTCTCTTTGCAGATCGATATCACTATAGCTTATGGATCCAATGATAATGCACCTGCAGATCAAATAAAAAGTTTTTGAATAGCATCGAAAGGTACACATCATAAATTTGATTTCAGATTTTGGTATTAAAATTTTCTACATAACAAAAGTATAAGGATGGTTTTTATGCTTACAATTAGTATTAGAGTCAAATCAAATACTTTAGGTCTATTTATTAGCACCTTTATTTTGTGAAAAGTTGTTATTCTGTTTTTATTTGCGATGCATAATCCATTTGTTTATATTATCGATCTGCTTTTCTATCCGGTCTATCATATCGCTTACAAGCGATGCAAGGTTCCTCGTATTTGATTGATGGATCACTATCGATAACTTGCTAGCAATGATAGTATTGTTTGAGGGTGACGGCCTCTGGTGGTCGGTAACCCAATTTGGGTGGCTACATACCTAGTGCAAGCACTGTGGGGTGTGACAACCTTAGGATGGTTATAGCACCGCTACTGCCCGTGGTGGGTGTGATGACTGCATAGCGTTGTTGCTTGTGGTGGCTGCAGCGGCTGTGTAGTGTTGCTACGTGTGGCGGCTGCCTATAACGATTGCAATGATTGTAGCAATGCCACCGTTAAGGCATTTGCTGGCCAAGACCATGTCATTGGATGTCTTAAGCTAATAGGGTCATTGGGCGGCATGTGTGTACACAACCGTGTCATGGTAATCGTGGGGTCACCGGGCAGTGCACGCATACAACCGCTTGTGGGCAGGGGTGCCACACGTAGGCGGTGACTACGCTTGGTGGTGATGACCATGCCTCATCCAATGACTATGAACAATGGTTGTGGCACCTCACGTAGTCAACTGTCGTGCACGACAACGGTCACGTCTCACACAAAGATCGTAAAAAGCGAGTGGCAATTAAGGTTTTTAATAAAAAGATAGTTTTACCCTTCATAAATTAGATAATTTCAATCTGTGTCCCTAAGTTTACTTTCCAATTATGCCCTTAAGAAATTAAATTTTTTTATTATATATCCTAATTAAAATTATAGTTTTACTCTTTAAAAATTAAAATTTTTGACTCATATCCTTAATTATAAAATTAGTTAATTTGATTTATTTTAATCAAATACTTTGATCGGACTTAGATTATGACTTTATTTTGACTACTTGTCGATCAATCAAGTTTTGATTGAATTCAAGGAAAAAAAAAATGAAATTTTGATTAATTTTTAATTTTAATCAATTTTAATCTTAATGGGCCTAATTGAGCAAATGATTTGTCCAAATCTATGAGCCCAATTTGGGTAACCTAATTCTAAGTTTGCTCAATTAAATAGGATTGACTAATATGAGGGTTCTATCTAGAATTTTAAAAATGTAAATTACAATCTTCCTTATAGTTTTCTTAGATGACATATGACTAGCAGAGGCTTCGTTCTGTTGAAATGGGGTACATGCCTTCTCTTCCCGAGGGGGCTTGAGATCAGAGATAATGTCTTTTCGCTCGAACGTTTGTTAGGAGGAGTAATAGAAAGATGTGCCTGCGACGTTTGACCCTCTTTTTAATGCCAGAATAATAGAGTCATGAGTACCATCGGTTGATAATTCGGTACGATTGGTCTACTACCGAAGGTGTAGGCTCATCTAGGTACCTCTTCCTAATTGACATGGGAGACTTGGTAAGGTGAGACTGTATAGGTTGCCCGGTCAGAAGCCTTTTTGCTACTGAGGACTCGGTTCAGGATGATTGGGTAGGGTCATCCAGATGTCTTTAGGCGGCCAGCGATCCTACATGATAGGCCGGCGCTAGGGATTGTTCAGCGTGGCCCCTTCGATACTTAAGTTAACGAAGGGGAGAAGACAATAATGTAAGTTGTATGATTAAGTTAGTGTATAGAGAGCCTCCCTTAGCTCTTGCTCGGGGTTATTTTTTATACCTTATTGGCGATCTACCGTCTATAGGTTGTTAGCATTCGTCGATATTTTAAGCAGGCAGTTTATCTATTCTAGGGCAATTGTTCTGATCCTGTGCTGTGTGGGGCTATCTTCTCATTTTCGAGTATCGTTTTGTGCAATTTCAAGTAATGTGGATTTTGTTTTGCATCGCTTCTGAGCGAGGTGGTGTCACTTTGGAATGCAGTCATTTCTGAGTGAGGTTGTGCATGCATGACTTCGGTTAGAGTAGTGCCACGTATGATCTGAGATGGCTACTAGCTGGGTGGTACCAAAATATCCTCTATCAACCTCTATTTTCACCTATAAACAAACAGAATCTCCTAAAGATCTAAAAATATAATACATGAATATGGGGATACACAAATCAGATAAAAGGTTTTCGAAAGGTATCAAAAGATATACATAATAAATTTAATTTATTATTATTTAATTTTAGATTTTAGCATTAAAGTTGTTTGTAAAGATAATTTTTATGTTTACAATATGTTCTTACCATTGTCGGTATAGGGAGGTTCTCCCTTTGTCTTTCTTCTTTGGCTTTGAAGATATTGTTTACGGTAGGTCTTTATTGAATGATCAGATACGTATCACCTTTTTCCTTAGCTCGGAGATTTGGATGCTAGTAGCCATATCTATTGGGCTTCAGCACCTTCTTCAGAAGGATCATCTTTTATCTCCGCGTACATGCCCCGTCTCGATACGATGCATGGGAGTTGTGTGTAGATCCCATCATATCTGATGTATAAATGACCACATCAACCTATAAAAGTTTATTGGGTGATTCAGTCAACCAAAGTATAGTGTCAAGAATCACATACATTCTTTACCTTCTGATTTTGACTCGTAATTAAACAGCAGATTTTTTTTTCGTATAATGTCTGATTTAGGTAGCCTACAGATGTTGGCTTCGGTCTCTTCTTCCTATAGGTCTGTATATCGGAAAAGATCAGAGAAGATTATATGGACTTTTCACATTTTTGAAGATTGGAGAATGGTAGCATCTCCATTTACCTCTTGTAAAGGTCATTGACAGTGTTCTCATGTGTTTACCGATTGGAGTAATGGAACTAAAAGTCTGCCTCCCCTCTTCGTTCAGTTGCTTCGTATTGTGTTTTTGGCCGATGACGGTGCAAGGTGGAGCTTCTCATGTGTTTTTCCAGCTAGCAATCACCAATTCATGGCAGATGGTTTTTGGTAAAAATTCTTGACTTTGATACATGTGTAGCTGTAGAAACTAGTGGTGATAAAAACCGTGGGAAGAAACTATAATCGATCCAGTGGGAGACCAAAAACTAGTTCTGACACTGGCAAAAGACTAAGCAGCAGGCCATAAAAACAAGAAAGATCTGCAAATGGTTTCAGGAGATGATTATACATCAAGTAGTTTAAACCACAGCAGATATAGCAAATCCTGTATATGGTGGGTGCAAAGAAAAACTCTGTGCTGGCTGGAAAGAAAGAACTTCTTTACCATAAATATGTTTTCATGATATTCCTACTTTGATAAGTGAATCGATTCATTCATATCTTTGCTTATGATCATGTGCTTTTGGTTGATTTTCTACACTACTAATGCTTTGTCTCTCTATTGCTTCCAAGGTAAGATGGTGCTTTGGTGATAACATATACTACTTTACAGAGAGTCATCGCAGTGGAGGCACAGAAGCTACAATCTACAGATTAACCGGTTTCACTGGGCAATATTCCCCGAATGAAGGAATTGCTCAAACAAGGTTAACATTGACTTGAGGATTTCTATGGCTGCTTTGCGATGTTCTAAAGGAACTTCACCGTGGATGTGTCTTCATGATAGTACTACTTTGATTAGTTGTGATCACACGGTGCCTTTTAGAGTTGCTTCAGGTGAACAGTTGCAGACAGCAGTGACGGGCGATACAAAGCAGAAGCAGAGCGTCAAGACTTTCTCTTATATTAGTAGCTCGATGTACCGTAAGAAACAAAAGCAGTCCAACCTGTTGCGGTATCTGAGTTTTTGATTATATAATACTTTATATATGTAATTATGAGGAGAAATAGGATAGAGCTAAGAGAAAGTGAGGGATCCGAAACTGACGGATTGTAGATCGTATGAGTCTTGGCCTGCATGTGCACGAGTATATCAGCCATTTGATCATTGAACTTGGCATATTTTGGGATGTCATTTGAGCTACAAGTCCTATTAAAATGGTCTCTGTTATTGTCATTCTTTGCCATAAATGCTAGCAGCCACTTTTATAAGCGGATACATAAATCATGCCGGTCCAAAGTCGTCTTTTAGTCATTCCAATCTGCACCGGCGGAAGAGCGCATGCCCTCAAATGCAGTTGTCGCAGTGGCAGGCCACCGGCCTATACGAGCATATGGCCGCTGGATTGGTGGCCTCGTGGCAGATCAACTTGTAGCAACACTTTGTCGTCACGCAGTTGCTCGGGTTGTTGGCGGAACAACACCGGCAGTCCGAGCACTGATTGTAACCGGCCAGCACACCGCCGGGCACATTGGCCAGAGTCAAGTACTTGACGGGAGTCACAGGTATGTACTCATCAGTGTTGGATGCTCCTGCATACGTACACCGAGAAATGAGTCCGTATATAATGTTACAACTAAAAGAAAGGGAGGAGATTTGAAATAGACATCAGATCAGATGTGAAGGATGACCTTTGAGGGGAAGAGCAGAGAGCAGGAGAGCCAGCATCAGCAGAACGAGGTTGGCGTTGAGGTTACCCATGATGGTTGGTTGGTATCTGTATGAGGGGGAGAGAGACAGAGATATATATAGGTATAGAAGCATCTCCCTTTGTCTTCCTTCTTTTGGTTTCAAAGGAGTATGCAAAGTAGATCTTTGTTCTAAGATCAAATACTCGTCCCCTCTTGTGGCCATATCTATCGGGCATTATCAGCACCTTCTTCACAAGGAGCATCTGTCATCTCAGATACTTTCTGCTCTCTCTTCAAAGGTCATCCTTCATCTGATGTAATGTCCGTTCCAAGTCTCCTTCGTTTCTTTTGGTTGTAGCTTTATGTACCGACTCATTTCTCGGTGGATGCATGCGTGTAATCGACACTAAAACGATCTCCAATGCTGAGTATGTACCTATTGCTCCTGCCGAATACTGGCCGATAGCCGACGTGCCCGGCGGCGTGCTGGGTGCTTACAAGCAGCTCTCGGACTGCCGATGTTGTTCCGCCACCGATCGGAAGAGAGTGCATTTAAGGCAGTTCTTTATTATAGGATAAGATACACATCAGAGAAAAATCCAAAGAGAGAAATCCAAATCAAAGAATATTACGTGAACCTTTCACAGTTTCAAGATTGGAGAATGGTAGCATCTTCATGCACCTCTTGAAATGGTCATTGACAATGTTCTCACAGTGCCTACATTGTTTCACCCTTTCATCACTGTTGGTTTAATCATACTTTTGGCATTTTTCTTTTTCTTCTCCGGTCTTTGGATTTACGACTGTGAGATTAAATTGGTACTTAATCTCAATTTAATTCTGACGTGGTATCAGATCTGAATCATACATGGCATTTTTTTCATCATAGAATGAATTGTGTTTTGACAAACATTGTTGTCGCCATGAAACAGAAAAAGAAAATGTTAGAGCTATATATTTTTAGTCACACGAATTCGTAGTGCTAAATATTATCCTTGGAAATTAAGTCTATTTTCTACTAAATAAAATTCAGAGGTTTTTGCAGCATTTAAAAATCAATAAAATTGTTGAGAGAGAAGTCCCGTAAAAGTTCACTTTTATTGCTATACTGTCTCCTCTTATTAGCGGATACAAAAACCATGCGTCCACGTCCAAAGTCCTCTTATAGCCATTCCCATCTCACCGATCTGCACCAGCGGAAGAGCTCATGCTCTCAATTGCAGTTGTTGCAGTTGCAGGCCGTCGGCTTAAACGAGCAGTTGGCGGCTGGATTGACGGCCTCGTTGCAGATGAGTTCGTAGCAACACTTGGTGGTCTCGCATTTGCTTTGGTCGGTGGCGGAACAACACCGGCAATCCGAGCACTGCTTGTAAGCAGCCCGCACGCCGCCTGGCACGTCGGCGACAGGCCGGTACTCTACAGGAGTGACAGGAACGTACTCAGCATCGGACTTCTTTTCAGTGTCCGATGCTCCTGCATGCATGCACGGAACAAGAAGTGAGTCAGTGGATGCAAAGCCATGGACGTGGAATCAGAAGAAGGTTGACCTTTGAGGGGACGAGGCGAGAGTAGAAGAGCCAGCATCAGAACGAGGTTGGTGTTCAGGTTGCCCATGGTGGATAGAAACTATGGAGGGGGAGAGAGAGAGAGAAAGATACTTATACATGTAGGTAGAGGATGGTCTCCTTTGATGAGAGTGTTTAAGGTAGGTCTTATTATATGATCATATACTTATCACCTTTTTCCTCAAAATGGAGATTTAGATACTGGTGGCCATATATTGGAGCATTACGATCATCTACAATCTCCTACATGATTACCGGCAGGTTAATCATACTTTTTTGGTGTTCTTAACCCATGTTTTGTTGTCATACGTGTAGTTATGAATTGGGTATTAACTTGGTCAAGCCTAAGATGATTCATATACTTACTGATGGCAAAAAATCAATTGACGTCTTGATCAAGCCTATATCTGTTGATTGATCATGACCAACCTCGAATGATTTGGGATCCATAATTTCCATAGTGGAGCAAACAGCAGTGTAAGTCCTGACAAATATGACCGACGAATCAAGAAAGATATTGCGGGACCGATATCCTAGGAAGGTTTCGTTATTACTCGTTGGTGATATTGCGCACATAAAACTCGAAGCTCGCTCATAAAAGATTGATGTAGCCGAGACGATATAGAGGGATTTATGACCTCTTGTTCTATTTAAATCATCGGTGTTGTCATTAGCAGAAACCTGAGAGGTAACAGCGGAGGGCGAGCATGTTTTTTCTAGTTTTCAACCTAAAATCTTAATCTTATAAGTTGTGATTAAACTCAGTATATGTAATCTGATTTTTATAATTCTTCAACTTGTTCTATCTCCATGACTAGAGTTCAATATTTCCATCCCTAGGCATCTGAATCATGTATATCTTTCAAATAAAATCTATCACATTAAACTCATTCATATATATTATAACATTGGTGCTGTCATCATCACCTATCAAATTTTAAATATAGGGGTTCCTTTTGGATAGGGCAACATGCAAAGCAAATCTGGTGGCAGTGCGTGGATCCATATCATGAATCATTAAGATATACATTTGTGGTAGAGACATTGGATATCCTATGCAAATCACAGAGATGGCACGAGCCAGATGACGAACATGAATCAAATCCGTGTAACATATGCCTAATAGTATGCGTCAATGTTGCATGAACTAATATTTATTTTCCATTCACATGATTTATTAACGTTAAAACTCTTCAAAATAAAACATACTACTGATTCCTCATTTAATAGAAAATGGAGAAAAGCCTCTTTCCATCTCACCCTTCTTCACCCTCGGAAGAGTGCAGTTGCAAGCAACGTTGGTGGTCAGCATGTGTTTGTTTGACTTTGACTTTGACTTCGAATATGTATATATATGTTATTTTTGGTGAATTTTTTGCAAAAAGAGATCTTAGTTCAACATCATATCGCCTTATTTTTAGCTTAGTTGGGATTTCAACCAGCACTCCATATTTAAGATAAATTTTCTAGTAACGACAGAATAAAGTGCCAAAACACCGCAACATAGGCTAAATATTATTCATCGACAAACCACCAACTAAGTGGAAACCGATCGAGCATTAAAGTGCACAATAATCGTGCGTGACTGCCGCTCACAGAGAGAAGAAAAAGGCAACGTTTGATCTTCCCCCCGTCTCGCCCATCTGCATCCTCTCATTTACAGTTGTTGCAGTTGCAGGATATCGGCTTATACGAGCAATGGCCGAACGGCTTGTCCTGGTTGCATTTGATTTGGTAACAACACTTCCTTGTCGAGCATTTGCTCGGGTCACTGATTGCACAACACGTGCAATCCGAGCACACCTTCGTCTCCTCGTGGACAGCGCTGATCACGTCGGCGACAGCTCGGTGTTCGACGGGAGAGACAGGTACGTAATCGTCCGCTCCTGCATCAGGCGTTTAGAAACCAGTCAGTACATACTTGGAAGCGACATGGAGATGGGATGAAGGATGACCTTTGTGGGGAAGGGCGGAGAGCAAGAGAGCGAGGATGAGAAAGAGGCCAACGTTGAAGTTTCCCATGGCGGTCGGAAACTGTAAAGAGAGAGAGAGAGAGAGAGAGAGAGAGAGGGAGAATATATAGGGAGAGACGGGAGGTGATTCCCACGTATTGGAGTTACGAATTGGGTATCAACACCCTCTTAAAAATATCACATTAATTTCTACGTCTTCCGGTCATGTAGTAGTATATTTCTATGTGCACCCCACTCGATACGATAACCCACGTTGGGTTCCAATAAAATCTCTTCTACGTTAAAGTAAGTCGACCGTCCGAGATGAATAGTCAAAGATCCTAATCAATATTTTCTTCACTCGGCCACCCACCATAACAATGACAACAATCAAAATATCTAAACACGGAAAGAAATCAGTAATGATGTTGCCAAATATCTAAACTCGGGCACCCACCTACGCAACATATGCCTAATTATATACGTCAATTTTGAATTAGCTAACATTTGTTTTCGGTTCACATGATTTATGAACATAAAAAAAACTCTTTAAAATATTATATACGATCGATTCCTTATTTATTTGAGGACAAAGAAAGTGCCAAAATACCTCAACATAGGCTAAATATTATTCGCCAACATACCACCAACTAAGTGGATGTCAATCAAACATCAAAGTGCATAATAATCATGCGTGACTGCTGCTCACAGAGAGAAGGAAAAAAACAACGTTTGATCTTCCCCATCTCGCCCATCTGAATCCTGTCATTCACAGTTGTTGCAGTCGCAGGATATAAGCGTAAACGAGCAATGGCCGAATGGCTTGCCGGGCTGGTTGCATTTGATTTGGTGACAACACTTCATTGTCTGGCATTTGCTCCGGTCATCGCCGGCACAACACGTGCAATCCGAGCACACCTTGGCCGGGTCCGACAGAATGCCGCCGGCGACAGCTCGATGTTGGACGGGAGAGACAGGTACGTAGTCTTCAATGGGGGGCGTTCCGTTGTGCGATGCTCCTGCATGCAGGCGTTGAGAAACCAGTCAATATATACTTGGAAGGGACATAGAGATGAGACGAAGGATGACTTTGTGAGGGAAGACGGAGAGCAGGAAAGCGAGGATGAGAAAGAAGCTGACGATGAGGTTGCCCATGGCGGTAGGAAACTGTGCAGGTGGGGGAGAGAGAGAGGTGTATATATAGGCGTACAAGAACGTCTCACTATGCGTTGCTTCGAAGAGAGGAGGGTTTAAAGTGGGGCTTTATTTTATTATGGGGATTCGAAGACAAGTGGCAGTTTCTATTGGATATTAATACCTTAAAAAGGGTTGTCTATAATATCTCCACGTCTCACAATCTAAGTTGGACATGATGCATAATTATATTCGATGATTTTTTTTCTCTCTTAATATAAATTAAATTTTCATATATAATTTGTTATTTTATTTAAATTAGTAACGTCATTATTTATTTAGTAGGGTTAAAGAAATGATTAAGATTGATTTTCTTAATCAAATGGACATGTTAGAAAATTTATTAATTATTTAAAATACTAATTAATTTAGTTTTCATAAATGATGTGATTTTTAGAAAATAAATAATTAAAAATTTAATTTTATAAAAATAAAATAATTATTTATCTTTTGGGAAGAGCCGGACTCTCTCTCTCTCTCTCTCTCTCTCTCTCTCTCTTTCATTCTTCATTGAATATGACAATCGGAGGATCCTCTACTATTTTCCTATTAGTTTCTATTTAATTTTAAAAATTTTATAATTAATAAATAATGATCATTAAAATATGATGTTAGAATAATTAGTTAATTTAATAATAGATTTAATTCATTAAATTAGACATATTTATGTTTTACAATTTTTTTTGATTTAATTAGTTTTAAATTTAGAATCATTAATCTAAATTAGTTAAATTATAAAAATTAGATTTGAAGTTAATTATTATTTTATAATATTTTAAAATATTTTTAAAAATATTAAAATCTAATTTAATAAGATTGATCAAATTCGGACCTAAGTTAAGTTGATTAACTAAATCAGCTTATGTGGTCAGACATAACCCAATTGATGTGGTAAAATATGATCGAAATAATGTAGTTAAGTATGACCCTAGTCGGTTTCAACTCAACCATATAATCAAGCATAACCTAACCCCATGTAGCCAAATATGACTTAGCTCATATGATCATGTATAGTGCAATCCATGTGGTTAGGTATAACGTAACCCATGTGACCAAACTTATCTTATGTGGCCAAACATAATTCATCTCATGTAGCTAAGCACTACCAGCCCATATGGTTAGGTATATCCCAACTCATGTAGTTTTATGTGACTCAACTCATGAGTCAAGTGTAGCCTAGTTTGATGGTAAGGCTTAGCCAAGCCCCGAAGCTAGGCCTACTTAGTTATGTGACTGTAGTTCAATTAATTGTTGGCCCCCTTTATCCCTCAACCTATCCTGCTACCTTGGATAGGTATATATAACACACGTGACTCGTCCAAAGCTTAAGTGAGTTGAATCGATCTAGGCTAATATTATACGACATAATATAATTTTCTCTCTTTTTATTGAATTGAGATTATTAATTAAATAAATCAGACATGTTTGATGAATTGAAGCTGATCCAAGGTAATTCCAAACCAATATAATCAATTTAAGCCCACTAGACCTAATTGAAATCAATATTAGATCAATCTAAGGTGAATTCAAACTAGTTCTATAAGAATTTGAGAGTAGTTTTGTTATATCTTGAATTAAGTTTGGTCTAAGTCAGTTAGGTCTTTGTGATTTGATAAACTTCAAAGTTTTATCTAAATATGTTATTTGAAAATAATTATTAGTTTTCTCTTTTTTTTGTTTAAATTGATGATATTGATGTGATTGTTATTATGTAATATATGTGACTTTATTAAGTGATCCACGTTGAAGTGGAAACTATGAAAAAAACTATAAATCCATTATAATGTGGAGTATCAATGAACATAGTCTAGCAAATCATATATTAAGCATGGTCCCTCATAATATTTTATCATACTATTTCTTGAATACATAAATGAATGAATGTAAATAAATGATCATGACTGATTATATTTCTCTACCGAGGGCAAATAGGATGATTCTCATTAAGGATTAACAGGCTGTCAAACATGATAATTAGATAATTCTTTCATTTGCAATTATGAAGAACATATCCCCACTTGGGCGAGTAAGGGATATCACTCATTCCTCTATCGAAAGTGCGATGTGGGTTCTCTCTATCCGCTATTGTTAGGAATTCATCCGACAAAATACATCTCTCCAACCATTGTTAGAAGAGTGCACCACCATCGGGTGTAATATATATATATATATATATATATTTATTTATTTATTTATTATCTCATCATTATATATATCATTGAGATGTATTGTATGTGATTGATAGATGATTTTATTTACTATATAAGAATTATTATTATTTTCTAATATATAAATTATATAATAAATTGATGATACGTTATCATTTCATTTTAGGTTGTTGTTGATATTTGTATATGTTTCATAAATATTAAAGATTTTTTTTATGATATTTTGAAGATACACACATGTTGTTACTATTTTCATCATATATTTATTTAAACATGTAATATACATGCCCCCTCTTAATATGATAAATATAATAAAATATCTTGAGTGATTCAGTCAATCTAGTTGACTGAATAACCAAAATCGAACATACGATCGGTCAAGATCCTCTGAGCATTGTGGAAAAATCTTGGAGATGTTCCAGCACTAATGAAATCAAAATATGAAATAAATAATATTAAGAGAAAAATGGGAAGTAGGTAAATTTGAGTTGAGTACCAAGTTAGAAACATTTCCTCTCTAAAAAAAAAAACAGAATACATAGACTTCTCTAATCTCTTCCAACGACAAAATGACAAATAACAAATTGAGTAAAGACAGAAATCGTAAGAGAAACAGCACAGACAAAATTTTTGGTTTTCCCTTAATGTCACATCAAATTTTGCATGGCTATTTATTTTCTCTTATTTTGATCGCACATTTGTAGCTTAATATGGATGCCAAGCGGCACTCTATATTTAAGATAAGTTTTATAGTAACAAAAGTACCAAAATACTGCAACATAGGCTAAATACTCTTCACCAAAATACTACCAATTAAGTGGATGCCAATCAAGAATCAAAGTGCATAACAATCGTACGTTGACTGCGGCTAACAAAGAGAAGAAAAGGCAATGTTTGGTCTTCCCCATCTCCACAGGCGGAAGGAGTGCATTCTCTCATTTGAAGTCGTTGCAGTCGCAGGATATCGGATTATGCGAGCAGTAGCCGTATGGCTGGTCCTGATTGCATTTGATTTGGTAGCAACACTACAGTGTCTGGCATTTGCTCTGGTCACCGCGGGCACAACACTCGCAATCCGAGCACACCTTCAACGTCCTTTTGAAGGCGCTGTTCACGTCGGCGGCAGCTTGGTGTTGAACGGGAAAGACAGGTACTACACTCATCACCTTGACTCTGATAGGAACATTGGTGCTACAATCATCACCTATCAAATTCTAAATATGATGGTTTCTTTGGGCAGGACAACATGCAAAGCAACTCTGGTGGCTGTGCATGGATCCATATCATGAATTGGACATTGGATATCATTTTGGTCTCATGCCTCGTATGCAAATCACACGGATGGCATGAGTATATCTCAAATATGAATCCGATATATGTCAATATCGGAAGTGGATATTATTAAGATTGACTTATAATGACTTGATAAGTATATTATTGACTTCAGTTTAAATATTTTGATCAATAGTTCGAACCAAAATAGGTCAATTAACTTGATATTTGGTATCAAAATCGATATAGTATTTGATATAAGGAGAATCTCGTCATGACTTTTATATATATATATATATATATATATATATATATATATAGCTTAATTGGGATTTCACCCATGTTAAGATAAATTTTCTAGTAACGACAGAATAAAAAGTGCCAAAATACCGCAACATAGGGTAAATTTTATTCACCGACATACCACCAACTAAGTGGATACCAACCAAGCATTAAAGGTGCATAATAATCATGCAACACAGAGAGAAGAAAAAAGCAACGTTTGATCTTCCCCATCTCGCCCATCTGAATCATGTCACTCACAGTTGTTGCAGTCGCAGGTTACAGGCGTAAACGAGCAATATCCGAATGGCTTGCCGGGCAGGTTGCATTTGATTTGGTGACAACACTTCATTGTCTGGCATTTGCTCCGATCACCGCCGGCACAACACGTGCAATCCGCGCACACCTTGGCCGGCTCCGACAGAATGCCGCCGGCGACAGCTCGATATTGGACGGGAGAGACAGGTACGTAATCGTCATTGGAGGGCGTTCCGTTGTGCGATGCTCCTGCATGCAGGCGTCGAGAAACCAGTCAATATATATTTCGAAACCAGTTTGCTTGGAAGGGACATAGAGCTAAGATGAAGGATGACCTTTGTAAGGGAACACGGATAGCAGGAGAGCGAGGCTGAGAAAGAGGCTGACGTTGAGGTTGCCCATGGCGGTAGGGAACTGTGGCAGGGGGAGAGAGAGAGAGACAGAGGTGTATATAAAGGCGTACAAGAACGTCTCACTTATGTGTTGCTTCGAAGAGAGGATTTTATCATGGACACTTGAAAACATGTGACGGTTTCTATTGGAAATTATTTCCTTTAAAAAGGATTATCGATAATATCTCCACGTCTGAGAATCGAGATTGGACATGCTGCATAATTACATTCCATGAACTTTTTTTCTCTCTCTTATTATAAAATAAATTATCATTTATAATTTTTTATTTTATTTAAATTATTAACTTAATTATTTGTGTAGTAGGGTTAAAGAAATTATTAAAATTGATTTCTTTAATCATAAGGACATGTTAGAAATTTTGTCAATGAATTAAATTATTAATTATTTTATTTTTGATGAACGATATGATTTTCAGAAAGTAAATAGTTTAAATTTTATTTTTTTTATGTGTGAATCAAAAATAAATATTATATAAAATTAAAATTAAAATTAAAATTAAATTATTGTTTACCTTCGGAGATCTCACAAAGGGGGCTCTCCCCATTTTCATTCCTCACCAAGTGGAGGATTGCGGGGCGGATCTTTTATTCTTTTCTTATTAGTTTTAATTTAATTTTAATATTTTGATATTATAATTATTATAATTTATATGTTATATAATAATATTTTAATTTTAAAATTTTATGATTAATAAATCATGATCATTGAATTATGATGTTAGAATAATTAGTTAATTTAATAATATATTTAATTCATTTAATTTGACATATTTATGTTTTATAAATTTTTATGATTTAATTAGTTTTAAATTTAGAATCATTAAGTTAAATTAGTTAAATTATCAAAAGGAATGGATTTGACGTTAATTATTATTTTATAAAATTTTAAGTACCTCTAAAAAAATATTAAAATCTAATTTCATAAAAAAAGAGTAAATTAGGGTTAGACCAAAGTTAAGTTTGTCGATCAGACTAGCTCAACCCATATGGTCAAGTATGACCTAACATATGTGGTCAAGCATAATATAACTGACGTAGTAAAATATTATCTAAACTATGTGGTTAGACATGACTTAACTTATGTAGCTAGTTTCAACTCAACTTATGTAGCTAAGCATAACTCAACCTATGTGATTAAGTATAAACCATGTGGCTAGGTATGGTGTAACCATATGGCCAAGCATAACCTACCTTATGTTGCCAAATATGATTCAACTCATGTGACTAAACATAACCTAACCCATATGGTCTCATGACCTAACTTGTATGGCTATACATAACCTAACACAAGAATCATGTGTGGCTTAATTCAATGCTAAGGCTTAGCCCAACTCATAAGTGAGACTTAGCCCAACTCATGAAGTTAGACCTGCTTAGCTACGTAACTGGTGCTAGATGTATCATTGCCCCTTTATCTAGCTTATTGTACCTTAGCCCGACCTGTTACCTAGGATAGATATGTTCAGTGCACATGACCTATCCAAGGCTTAAGTGGGTCGATTTTATCTAGGCTAGCACTATGCTAAATAATCTATTTTTTTATTTATTAGTTTGAGCTTGTTAATTAACTAAATCAAACAATTTTGATCTAATCAGTTTAAGTCGATTCAAGGTGATTCCACATTGTTCGATTCAAGCCTACTTGACTGAATTGAAATTAATATTATACCAATCTAGGATAGTTCTAGATCAATTTGATAAGGATTTGAGATAGGTGTCATTATGCTCTAATTTAATTGAGTTTGATTTAAGTAAATTAGGTTATTCTAATTAAGATTTTGATTGATTTAGTACTATTAAAAAAATTAATATATCATATTTTTATGATTTGATAAACTTAAAAGTTTTATCTTAAGACATCATTTGAAAATGATTATTAATTTTCTCTTTTTTATTTAAATTAATAATATTACTATGATCGTTACTTTGTAGTATATGTGACTACTAAGTGATCTATGTTGGAAGTTTAACACATGAAAGAAGCTATAAGTTCATCACAATGTGGAGTCACCAATGGACATAGTCTAGTAAATCATACATCAAGCATAGTCCCTTTTAATATTTTATTATGCTACTTCTTGAATATATGAATGAATGAATGAAAATAAATGAATGATTATGGTTGATTATGGATCTCTATTAAGGGCAAGTCGAGTGATTCTCTTTGGGGATTGGTGAACTATTAAACGTGACGGTTAGATGGTTCCTCAATTTGCTATTGGGAGGAACATGTCCCTACTTGAGCGAGTAAGAAAAATCGCTATATCCGCTATTGAGAGTGTAATAGGAGTTCTCTTTATCTACTCTTGGTAGGAATTCATCTTGTAAAGTATATTTTTCCATTCGTTATTAGGAGAGTATACAACCAAATAGGATATACGCTTTTGTTATCTGACTGTCATGTATGTCATTAAAATGTATTACATATGACCCATCCATAATTTTATTTACTATATAAAAATTATTATTATTTTTAATACATGAGTTACATAATAAATTGATATTTTATTATTTTATTATTTTAAATTATTAATATATATATATATATATATATATATATATATATATATTACAAATATTAAAGATTATTTTATATTTTTTTGAAGATTTTTATTAGCATGTGGTTACTGATTTATTTTTATCCTATATTTATTTTTAAAATAACCTACTACTTTATAATAGATTATAGATTGGATATGCAATTTACATACCCCCTCTTGATATCATGAATATAATAAAATATCTTGAGTGATATGGTCAATCAACTTGATGATCTCTTGGGCAATATGATGTCATGATTGGATTACAAAGATCCGCTGAGTATTATGAAAATTATTAAAGATGCTCCAGAACTAGTGAAATCGAAATATAAAATAAATAATGTTACGATAAAAAGGAGAAGTAGGTAAGTTTGACTCGAGTATCGAGTTAAAAACATATCCTCTCTTTCTCTAAAAAAAAAGAAGAAATGCTTAGACTTCTCAAACCTCTTCCAGCGACACAAGGACAAATAACAAATTGAGTAAAGACAGAAATCGTAAGACAAAATCCATTCGCATGAATTATTAACTTAAAAACTCTTTAAAAATAAAATATACTGCTATTCCTCATCGGTTGCATTGGTGTTATTTGTCGATCATGTTATTACCAAATGGAATGCTCCGGACCTTTTCGTATGGAGCACTTTGAACTGTTTTGATCGTATTGTAGTTAAGGAGAGTGCTTCAGGCTGTTTCAGTTGCTCTATCATTGAATGGAGCATTTCAAGTCATTTTAGCTACATTATTGTCGAAGCACATTAGGTTAGTTTGATCGTGTTATTATCGAATGAAGCACTTTGGATCATTTGAGCATACCTTGTGTTAAAAAAGGATACTACTTTGTGATTGATGGATATGATCGTTGAAGGTGATTCGATGATCCGACATGATATGTGTTGTGCTAATACACACCCTCATCCAATCTTCTTGTGGGAGTCTCCATGCTTTTGGTCAACCCAATTATTATCTTGGGCTTTGCCAAGTTAATCCTAAGCATATCGAGCTGCCACCGCACTTTGGAGATCAGCCACGGAAGTAGTGAATATATAATGACTATTTAAGTGAAAATACTTCCCTTATATATGTCTGAGTCTATTTGCTTTTGCTTGGAACCTCAGCGGTGACGTTGAAGCATATTGTAGCTCGCTATCGCATGGTTGTGGCATTTGTATCGTGCTATTGTTGGTGAAGACCTATATCTTTTGGAGACAAGGGTAAAGTCGAGTTGTCGATGTGTCTTGATGACTTGATAACATTGGGCCTACAACACTGCACCTACAAGCTCATCGAGTGCTGCCTCTTTGGTATCGAGATCGATCATCTGTTAGGAGCCACCTCTTTGAAAGAACCAACTCTTCGTGAGGTTCAACCCCATTGGTGTCAAGTGACACCTCTTTGGGGGATCAACATTTTTAGTGTCGGAAATCATCTCTTTATAGAAAATAGAAAATCATTTATGTTAATGTTAGAAACCACCTCAAAAGAGTTCAATATAGAAAACAATTGCATAGCCAAATATCCAACCTGATCAATTCAATTTAGGTTTGAGAATTACGCTTTAAGGTTTGGTTATCCCAATCACAAACATCTTTTTCACTTTCACTTCTGCCGAGGATTACTCCATATAAGAACAAGGGTGTAGCAAAGCTAATCCATCCTAAGACTCATTCATGTGTTGCGAGTTTCATTTTAGTTTTTGGTGGAAAAAGTCTTGTTTGTATAAGATTTAGAACTTCTTATTAGATTTTGTGACCCTTTATAATTGGATAAGATATATATAATATAACTAATTTGATTCTGATGAAATATATTGTCCAATAGAAAGGAAGTCCACATGAGAAAATCTCATAATTACTTATCCTAAACCCTCTACTCTCGCCTATAAATAGACATCTTATTGAGGGATTATAGTGTCTCTTTGAACTTTTCTCCCTAAATCATAATGATAGAAAGAGAGAAGAAGAATCTAGTTCCTCTTTGCAGATTCATAGCGATCTTAGATTAAAGACGAACCTAGATGACATCAAAAGTTAGCATCGTTAAATCAGACATTAATATTTGGACTTAACAAACAAAAGCATACGATTCATTGATCATTATTATTCACCAACATACTACCAAGTAAGTGTTCGAGCATCAAAGTGCATAATAATCATACGTGACTGCTGCTTACAAAGAGAAGAAAAAGGCAACGTTTGATCTTCCCCATCTCGCCCATCTGCACCGGCGGAAGAAGTGCATCCTCTCATTTGCAGTTGTTGCAGTTGCAGGCTATCGGCTTATACGAGCACTGGCCGGACGGCTTGCCCTCTCTGCATTTGATTTGATAACAACACTTCATTTGTTGGCAATTGTTCGGGTCCTTGTCGGAACAACACCTGCATTCCGAGCACATCTTCAACTCGTCCTGTGACACGGTGATCAAGCCGGCGACGGGAGAGACAGGTACGAAAGTTTCATTGGAGGGCGTTCCGGTGTTCGATGCTCCTGCATGCAGGCGTTGAGAAATTAGACAATATATACTTAGAAGGGACATGGAGATGAGATGAAGGATGACCTTTGTGGGGAAGGGCGGAGAGCAGGAGAGCGAGGACGAGAAAGAGGCGGACGTTGAGGTTGCCCATGGCGGTAGGAAGCTGTAAAGAGGGTGAGAGAGGGGGACAGAGAGAGGGAGAATATATATAGAGGATGTTTTTGGCCGATCGTTCTTTAGGTGATTCCCACGTATGGCGATGCGCATTGGTATTAATACCTTCTTAAAAATCTCCCATACTATATCGGTCATGTAGTTTTTACGTGCACCCCATTCGATATGATGACGTGCGAAACCCAGGAGTGGATTTCGATACATCTCTTCTAGGTGCAGGTTAGTCAATCGTCCAGATGAATAGCATATCTAGGTCAAATATCCCAATCAGATTTTCCTCGCTCAACGACTTGCCATAACCATGACAACAATCAAAAGATCTAGTTTTGGATATATGGAAAGAAATCAGTGTTGATATTGTCAAAGATTTCTTGGGTCAGGTTTCTAACTCAAGCATTTTAGATATGTTAGCCTTATGTCTTTATTGTGACAGATGTATTTTTATGAGTTGGGATTTTCTAATATATTTTTCGAGCACATTGGCCTTGTGTTGCTATGGCAGATTTCTTCGTGTGGGTTGGTTTTCTTTTACTCATACATCTCGGTTCTTTGTAGGATGAGTTGATTCTTGAGTCACTCGTAGTCTCGGCATCGGTTCAATAATAAATCGATCTTTTACCATTTTGCTCTTTCGTCTTCTCAAGTCATGATGTCTCTTTTTTCTTATACAAGTTTCTCTCAATCTATTTGTCATTAGATAGTCGAGATCCATACTTTGTCCTTAGATAACCTAAGGGTGGAGGAAGTCCCGACCTCCCTTTCGTCAAGGGAGGCAGTTCCTGTGAACCCAAAAATTCTTTAGGACTTAGAGTCAATGAAAAGCTTACATGATTGTAATTCAGTGGTGAGTGCATCACTTATCGATCACCTATGAATTAAGTATTTCTTCCCGACCAAGTTTGACTTACAAGTCCTCCAACCCGATCAATGTCTGTTTGATCTCATGTCGGGGTCTCTTTGCTTGTCCCATAACTTCTTCAAGGTAAGACTTCATCTTCCCCTTCATCCAATGATAATATCCTGTCTACAATAGTGAAAGATATCACATTCTCAAATGATACCCAACTTATTGTGCTTTATAGTAGTGTTTATCAGGGAATGTTGGTGCTCCAATATTATTCCGACTCATAAACTTTTTACAGCTTATTTTTAACTATGTAAGGGGAGAAATGACTACTATCATATATTCAAGTTGGTCAGTGCACTACATAGATAACACCCCCTCTTTCTTATCAGATAATGAGGTGGGTCAAGAGCTTTGACTAAGGGATATACTTACTTCTTTTATGGCCATTCGAAAGATGGACAAGTACTGATTGATCGATACGAGTCTTAGCTCAGCTCCTCGGGGTTGGCTCAAATCTCTCATTATTTTATCTTATATCTCTTTTTAATCCTCTACAACCTTGTGATTGTGGTCCTTTATGGATATGAATCTGCATTCTTTAAAGATGAAGGAGCCTGGCTCTTCTTCGGGCATGATGATAGCCTCGTCGATTCCAGCCTCTATCAATGTGCCACCACTCGAGGCATCATGTCTAACTCCGGTCCGGCCACCATGTTAGCACCAACAAGCGAGGAAAGAAGTCAAATATTATTGTGAGCTTTATAACTTGAGGAGCTATCTCCTCCTAAGACAAGTCCACCAATGATGATGTCAATCTGTATTTCCACTAGCCCCTGAGGTTGTAGTGAAGGTTCTAAATACCTTCGAACAAACTGCTCGAGGTGTCCTCAATGAATGAGTTCTTCAATTTGTTCTTTCAAGTCATGATAATATTTTGTGTCATATCTGTAATCTCGATGGAACCAACAATACTTGGATCTATCTCTCTTTGCTAATAGAGTCTTTATCAGTTGAGGGTTTTTTAAGGGTCCCTTTTCTTTTATTTATAAAAAGACTTCAGTTTAATCATATTCAGAGGAGTTGACTTGAGCCTTGAGCAAGGTAGTTCGGTTTGGTCATTTCTTCTTTGCTATAGTGACCTTAGGGTTAACAGGGATTGTATCTGGTATTGTCTCAATCTTTTGTATGTTGCTTTTTATTACCCAAGACAATTACCTCAGTAGTGATGTATTGATTGACCAACTAGAGTACTTTAGGTACTGTAGCTAGTGACCTCTTTACCAATGACAAAAAAAAATAATAGGGCTTGAGTTCCATTATGAATGTCTATATGACAAGTGATTGATATATATCTTGCATGCCTCAGATCTAATTGGTGAATTGAGTGACAAAGTCTGAGAGCATCTCCTCCTCTCCTTGCCTAAGTCAGAGAAGTATTATCGCCAATGACTTCAAGTATATATTTTTAAGGAAATGAAGCTTGAATTTCCTGATGAGCTAAATGATGAAATTGATAGAGAGCAGCTTCAGAGGGGTATACCATTCTCGTGGCATGCCTCTTAATATAATTGGTAAGGTATAACATATTAGGGCATCCGAAGTGTCATAGAGTGATATTTAGGCATGAAAAGTATTAATATAATATAGCAGGTTGATATTATCGTTAAAGGTCTCCAATAATGAGAAACATAAGTTGGCAAGTATTAAGTCCTCTTTGATGTCTTTGATAAACGATGACTAACCTGAGATGGGGTTGGTTGACCCTTTCTCTGTGGATTGTTGAAATTCTCATCGTGTTTTTTTCAAGCATTGGTCTATTTGTCATAGTTGGATCCTCAAGAATCATTTGTCGAATCTGCCAATTGAGTTTGGGATTCAAGTAGAACAGAATGGTGGTGTGGTAGTTTGTTAAATTTCATAGTTAAGAAATGAGGTACTTGCTCGACCGGTGGCTTAAAGGGCCTCATGTGCTCTTGAGATATTGGTATTGTGATGGGTGTGGGGGAATCAGGCACTAGCATCAGTTAAGCTGCTAACTATGATTGAGGTGGTGGCATTGCTTATTGGGTTAGTTTGGGCAAGGGCGGTGCAATAGCTTACATCATACTCATTAGTGTTTGCACCTATTGAGAGAGGTTTAGGAATGCTTTAGTGGAGATAAGTAGGTGACTTAGGGTGGCTCCCAGGTCATTGAGTAGATGACAATATCGCGTTAATGTTTGCATCGAGATGGAAAGGGTGGTTGCTGTCCCCTGAGTGAAAGTGTTATGGGTCGGGGGCAAGACCTCCACACTTGAGCATTCATCAAGAGAGTTGGTAGGTGAATGCTCTTGTGACATCGGGTCCTCCTTCTAGCCCCAAAATGTTGGGGGAAAATATCATTGACATCTTGGTCAGCTCGACATAGTTTGGACCCATATGTGCAAGATTGTCCAAGGTAACTATGGGGTGAAAACACAAAGCTCTTATGGTGTCATCGACACGAAGACTGAGATTAAAAAAGTTTCTCAACTCGATCTCTCTGACACTCAAATTAGTAACCCTAAGTCTTCGAGTGCAAATGAGAGTGGTTCCAAAAGATTCTTTTTTTCTTTAAGATAAAAATAAACTTTTATATTTGATAGTAAAAGTTACGAAGAAAGCTTGTGATTATATTTCTCCATATAAATACCGAAAAGTAAGCTTATAATTAGCTTTCTCATCGTAAATGATAAGTTTACAATTACCTTATCATAAATGACAAGAAGTTTCATGTTATCCTCCATCGTTCGATGCCACGATAGTAGACATTATGTCCTCTATCACATATAATGTCTCAAATGTCCCTCACCAATCCCAATAATATCACATACGTGTACACCTACACAACATACAACATATGCTTAATTATATACGTCGTTGCATTAGCTAAAATTTGTTTTCGGTTCACGTGATTTATTAACATAAAAACTCTTTAAAATATTATATACAATTGATTCCTCATTTATTTGAGGATAGAGAAAAGCCTCTTTTGATCTTTTCCATCTCACCAATCTGCACCCTCGGAAGAGTGAATGCTCTCAGCTGCAGTTGGTGCAGTTGCAGGCCACCAGCTTAAACGAGCAGTTGGCGACCGGCTAGCCGGACTCGTTGCAGATGATTTGGTAGCAGCACTTGGTGCTCTCACATTTCCTGGGGTCGGTGGCGGAACAACACCGGCAGTCCGATCACTGCTCGTAAGCAGCCGGCACGCCGTCGATCACATCGCCGACAGGCCGGTGCTCCACGGGAGCAATGGGTACGTACTCGGCATTGGATTGCGCTGCAGCGTCCGGTAGCTGAGTCAGTATATAAGTTACAACTAAAAGAAAGGAAGGAAATTTAGAAGGAACAGCTGAAGGATGACCTTCGAGGAGGAGAGCGGAGTGTAGGAGAGGCAGCATCAGAATGAGGTTTCCCATGGTGGTCAGATACTGTAGGTATATATAGGTAAAGGAACGTCTCCCTTTGTCTTTCCTTCTTTTTCTCTAAAGAGAGGGTTTAAGGTGGGTCTCTTTATTTTTTCTTGGATTGGAGGTCTGAATACATGTAGCCGTTACTAGTGAGCATTGATACCTTAATCTCCACGTCTCAGTACCAAGTAAGGTCTCCTGGGTGATTCAGTCAACCTAGATAGTGTTCTCCTGGCGAACATGAATGGTGTCAACGTCGATATCAGCGTGAAAAGATTTCGTTATCTTTTGGTTCTTCTTCTAAATTTAACGTGGAAACATTAGATAATTTTCTAGTAACATCAAAGAGAAGAAAAGAACGGAAGCAATGCAAGTATGCCCAATTTTCAATTAAGCAATTATAATTGCCATTCTTCGCAAACATTGTACGAACTCCTTCATGGGTAGCATTAATTATCGATCGACGTGCACAGGGAAACTGCTGCTCACACATAGAAAGAAAAGGTAACGGTTGTTCTGTCCCATCTCGCCCGTCTGCACCGGCGGAAGAGTGCCGGCTCTCAGTTGCAGTTGGCGCAGCCGCAGCTGATCGGCTTAAGCGAGCAGTAGTTAAACGGCTTGCCGGGCTGGTTGCAGATGATTCTGTGACAACACTTGGTTTGCTGGCAATTCCTCCTGTCACTGCCGGAACAACACTGGCATTCCGAGCACACATGAAACGGTGCCAGCACGCCCCCGTAGAAGGCGCTGATCACTTCGCCGGCGACAGGTTGGTGTTCGACAGGAGAAACAGGTATGTTATCGTCGGTGGGGAAAGTTCCATTGTCCGATGCTCCTGCATGCAAGCATTGAGAAACGAGTCATCATCATAAACTTGGAATGGACGTGAGATGAGACGACGACCTTTGTAGGGAAGAGCGGAGAGTAGGAGAGCGAGCATGAGAAAGAGGCTGGCGTTGAGGTTGCCCATGGCGGTAGGAAACTGTGGAAGGGGGAAGACAGAGAGAGGTGTCTATATAGTTAGTTGTACAGGAACGTCTCGCTATGCGTTGCTTCGAAGAGAGGAGGGTTTAAAGTGGGTCTTTATTTTATTATGGAGATTTTAAGACGAAGTGGCCGTTTCTATTGGATATTAATACCTTTAAAAGGATTATCTATAATATCTCCATGTCTCACAATCTTAGAGAGAGATGCATATACATGTACTCATCGATTTTTCTTTCCTCTTAATATAAATCAAATTATTATAAATAATATGTAATTTTATTTAAATTATTATTATTTGATATAATACGGTTAAAAAATAATACTTTTTTAAAAAAGTATTATTTAATTTATTTTGTTAATAAATTAAATTATTAATTTATTTATTTTCTAACGAATGATAGAAAGCAAATAGTTTAAATTTTATGTTTGTATGTTAACCATAAGAAATAAAGATCATAATTCTACCTTTGTATATGAAAGTAAAATTAAAATTAAAATTAAATTATTGTTTATCTTTTGAAAAGAGTTGAGCTCCATTTTTTTTTTTATTTCTCACCGAGCTCGACAATAAGAGGACTGAGTAGAGAATTTCTCGAAGAGAGTTAGGATACTTTATTCATTTCTTATTAATTTTATTTATATTTTAAAATCTTTAATATTAAAATTATTATAATTTATATGATGCATAATAATATTTTAATTTCATAATTTTATGATTAATAAATAATGGTCATTGAATTATAAATTTAGAATAATTAGTTATCTTTCAAAAAATTATATATTGTGTTCATAATTTTATGATTAATAAATAATGATCATTGAATTATAATTTTAGAATAATTAGTGAAGAAAGATTTATATCTCTTTAGAATCTACTTTGTGTTCTGACCTTTGCTTTGTGTCTTAAGAGATGACGGAGGCCAAGTTTATGAGACATGGATGGCTGTTGACACACCTATTGTTGGGACCTCAATCTCATTCGGATAGCACGGCCACCAACATTGCACTAATTAAGAGGCTAACTTGGCCTTACCAAATAGACTATGTCGGATATAATAATTAAGAATTATCGAACATACGATTGATTGCGTACAGATCCACTGAGCTTTGTGAAAATTTCTTGAAGATGTTCCAGAACTAATAAAATCAAATATAAAATAAATAGTGCTACGATAAGAATTGAGAAGTAGATAAGTTTGAATTCAGTACAGAATTAAAACCATATCCTCTAGCAAGAAAAAAAACAAAAGGCATACTTGACTTCTTCTCTAATCTCACGAAGTGAACGCAAAAGGAGAAATGTCTCCTTTGATCTTCTACATCTCTACCAGTCTGCACCCACGAAAGCACGCCGAGCTCTTATATGCACTTGTCGCAGTTGCAAGAAACCGGCTTAAGAGAACAATAGCGACCAGGCTGATCGCAGATGATTTTGTGACAACATTTCGTGATCCGGCACTTGCTGGGGTCACTACCGGAACAACACTGGCAATCCGAGCACAGTGGCACAGTAATCAACTCGTGATCATGGAAGGCGCTAATCTGGTCGCCGAGAGGTCGATGTTCGACAGAGAAAACTGGTATGTAGTCGTCATCATTGGAGTGTGTTCCTGTCTCTAATGCTCCTGCATGCAGGTATCAAGAAACAAGTTTAAGTGTAAAAGCTATAGTTATATCATATCAAAAGATGAAGGATGACCTCTGTAGGGAATAGCGAAAAGCAGGATGGCGAGCATCAGAAAGAGGTTGGCGTTATTGCCCATGGCGATAGGAAACTATGGTGAGAGAGAGAGGGAGGGAGCTCTTCTTTCTCTTGCTTAGAAGAGAATGTTTGTGGCAGATCAATCTTTTGTGATCAAGTAATCGTCTTTCCCTGTAATGGGTATTTGATTGCAGATGGCCATATGCGATGGGTGTCAAGAGCTTGTATAGATCATCATCTCTATCTTTGCCTCTCACATGCTACCTTGTTCATGACGCATATGAAAAGATTTGCTATAAAAGATTGATGTTCCTGTGAGATACAATGTATTTATAAATATTTGATGTGGGTGAGATTAACCTCAATCATATACATGTATCATAGTAATTGATCCTAGTATCCGGGGGCTTGATTAAGGATCGTGACATATTAGAAATACAAGATTATCTTGATCCTCTATCAATTGATTCACTATCATGTTTTCATAAAATTAAGATTATGTCGTGCATGTCAATCTTAGAATGATGTAAGTGGAACACCTTATGAACAAACAAGTGAATTTATGAGAGAATTAGCAAATTGGTCAAAGTATAGATGTGGTATTCATATAGTTAGTGTATTGTCATAATACCAATATAGTCGGAGCATAGATACATCATACCAATATTTGTTAGGATCAAGAGCACTAAGAGGGGGGGGGGTGAATTAGTGCAGCGGAAATCTTACAGCGATTAAAAACCAAAAGCTGCGTTCGTTCAAAAACTATTATGATGCAAAAGCAAATTCTCAGTTTGTATCTAAGTGCAGTTTGCGTCTAAGCGCAGATTGCGTCTAAGCGCAGTTTTGCGTCTAAGCGCAGTTTACGTCTAAACTCAGATTTACGTCTAAACGCAGTTTTACGTCTAAACGCAGATTTACGTCTAAACGCAGATTTACGTCTGAACGCAGATTTACGTCTAAACGCAGTTTTACGTCTAAACGCAGATTTACGTCTAAACTCAGATTTACGTCTTAAACTCAGATTTACGTCTAAACGCAGATTTACGTCTAAACGCAGTTTTACGTCTAGACGCAGATTTACGTCTAAACTTTGAAACTTGTTTGTATACTCGCAGAAGGCAGTATGCAGTTGAAATCAAGACGTAAACGTGAACTGAGATCTGATGATTGAGCGAGGAAAGCCGATTTACGTCTGAATGCAGTTTTACGTCTAAATGTTGAAACTCGTTCGTAAAATTGTAGAGGACAGATTGCAGTTATCAATAGGATTAAAATGTAAGTGTAAACTGCAAAGAAGCTCGTTCGTAAAAGCACGGAAAACAGTTCTGCAGAATTAAACGTAAACGTAAACTGTAATGTATGAAAATACGAATTTACGTCTGAATGCAGATTCGGAAGAACAGCACTTAGAACTTGTTCGTGAAAGCGCAGAGAGCAGTAGTAATGAGGGAGGTTTGCAGTAATGATAAAGTGCTCGAAAATAAACGCAAACCAGAGATTTAGAGTGGTTCGGTCAGCCTTGACCTACTCCACTTTTGGCTTCCTCCACCAATGAGGTTGCCGACGTCAACTAGGTGCCTTCCTTCAATGGGCGAAGGCCAAACTGCCCTTTTACAATTTCTCTCCTTTTGACAGGCTCAGGAGACAACCTTTACAGACCTTTCTCTCCTCACTTTACAACTGAAAACTTGAAGAACAGAAGGAGGAGACTTAAAGGATTTACAACACTTTTGAGCTCTTAGAATCACAGAAAAGATCAAGATTTCGGTGTAGGTCTGTATCTTTTCAGTGCTGAATGGGTGGGGTATTTATAGGCCCCAACCCAATTCAAAATTCGAGCTCAAATCGATCAAATCCCAGAATTCTGGGATCAGGCGGTTGCACCTCTTGACTGGAGAGGTGGCACCGCCTGGCAGAGCTCGAAGACTGAGCTCAGGCAATTGCTCCTCTCTGCCAGAGCTCGAAGACTGAGCTCGATGGTTGCATCACCTGGCAGAGCTCGAAGACTGAGCTTGGTGATTGCATCACCTGGCAGAGCTCGAAATCTGAGCTCGGTGGTTGCATCACCTGGCAGAGCTCGAAACTGAGCTCAGGCTGATGCACCTCTCTGCCAGAGCTCGAAGACTGAGCTTGGTGGTTGCATCACCTGGCAGAGCTCGAGACTGAGCTCAGGCTGATGCACCTCTCTGCCAGAGCTCGAAGACTGAGCTCGGTGGTTGCATCGCCTGGCAGAGCTCGAAACTTGAGCTCTGGCGGTGCTACCTCTTGGCTGGGGCGGTTGCACCTCCCAGCCTCGCACCCCTGGCGGTTGCACCTCCTGGCTGGGGCGGTTGCACCTCCCAACCTCGCAGGAAGACATAGCCTGGGCGGTGCTACCTCCAACCCTGGCGGTGGCACCTCTTCACTATTCCAGCTCACTTGGTTTGGCTCCAAACTTGGTCCAAACCAGTCCGAACTTGGGCCTAATTGGCCCCTACTTGGGTTATAGGATTAACACCTAATCCTAACCCTAATTAATGTGCTAACTATGAATTTAAAGACATTTTCTAAGCTATTACAAAGTCCGCAAGTCAAGACTTCTTCTAGCGTGCTTCCGGCAAACTTCCGGCGGTCTTCCGATGAACTCTCGGAAACCATTCTGCGGACTCCCGGCAAGCTCCTAGACTTCACGATTTGTTCTTAGCGAGTTCCAACGAGCTTCTTTGGCAAGCTCCGATCTTTCTCGGCGAGCTCCGCGAACTCCCAACGAATCTTCGGACTTCCGTCGAACTCTCGAACTCGCAACAAATCCTTCGCGCTTGACTCCGACACTTTGTTTCGCTTTATGTCTTCATCGTTATCATAGTTAATCCTGCACAATTAAAACAAAACTTCAATCGAGACAATTAATCCTAAGCAATTAACCAAGTTGTCCGACATGTCATTGGTCCCTCGACGCTTCGTCCGATTCTTCGGCGCATCGTCCTCTCGTGCAGCCTATTGCCCAATCGGCCAGTTGACTCCGCAACTCCGATATCCTTGGCACAATACCCGCTCTTCTTGGCCCGATGCCCGAGTCCACGGCCCGAAGCCTTCTGTCGATACGCCGACCGATCCACCGGCCCGACGTCCAATCTTCTGACATGTTCCTTCGGCACAACATGATTTTCCTGCTTTAATTTTCTCATCCTGATCGAAGCATCCTGCGTCACTCAAAACGCAGATTAAATCATAAACATATATCAAGTAGTTTCATCATCAAAATACGAGATTCAACAATCTCCCCCTTTTTGATGATGACAACTACTTGATGACGGAGTTAACCTTAACTCCCGGAGTTTAAACAAACTCCCCCTATCAATATGCCATATTGATAGAACCTTGAATTCAAACTGAATTCAAGTCATTGCAATATTCATCATGAATACTTGCAACATGTCAACATGAACATATGCATAAACTTTATGCATCACATGTCATGTCATCATCAACGCAGATTAAATCATAAACATATATCAAGTAGTTTCATCATCAAAATACGAGATTCAACAATCTCCCCCTTTTTGATGATGACAACTACTTGATGACGGAGTTAACCTTAACTCCCGGAGTTTAAACAAACTCCCCCTATCAATATGCCATATTGATAGAACCTTGAATTCAAACTGAATTCAAGTCATTGCAATATTCATCATGAATACTTGCAACATGTCAACATGAACATATGCATAAACTTTATGCATCACATGTCATGTCATCAACATACTTCTCCCCCTTTGTCATCAACAAAAAGGAGAAGTACTACAATCAAGTGTGTGTGATATTGGTTTAACTCATTGCATGAAAAACATAGTATCAAGTTTTATCATCATGCAATCTTGGAGCTAGAAGATTTAGCAAGTGTTACATCATGCTTAGAACATTCATGCTATCAAGTTTTAGATATGCAAGTTTTATAGTATATAAGATAGCACTTTTGGTAATGTTCAAGATAGCAAGTTCTATATTATGCAAGCTAGCAAATTAGAGATGTTCAAGAAGGCAACTCTTGCTTCTTGAAAATTTTGCTCATTTTGCTAGATGCGCAAGTTAGCATTTTTGCCTCTTGAGATAGGCAAGATCGCACATTTTCTTCTTTTGAGATAGCAACTTTTTGCTTCTCTTTAGACCAACAAGCTAGCAATTTTTATGATATATAAGTTTCACAATATATAAGCTAGCAAAAAATTTCGAAAGCAAATGCAAGATAGCTTCCTTGTGTAAGCTCATGATTCTTGCTTCCTATTGCAATGTGCAAATTGCAAGTTTTGCTTCTTGAGATATTCAAGATAGTGATGTTCAAGAAGACAATTTTTCTTCTTTGAAATAAGCAAGTTAGCAAACTTTGCTACTTAAAATAGGCAAGCTAGCAATCAAGTTTTTGCATCTTCTTGACTTGTACAAGCTAGCTATCTCCCCCTTTGTCATTGTAAAAAAAGAAAGAGAGAATACGGTTTTGTAGATCTTTTTTCCTTTTACAATGATTTCAAAATCATGACAAAGGATGAATAATCAAGTTATGAATGTCAAGACAATTTTTCATCATGAATATTTTATCATTACATGCATCATTGCATGATATCATATCACTATTCATAATTACATTAATGTTTCAATATAACAATTTCTTCTCAAAATGTGTAACTTGGCACTCATAGCATTTTAAATCATGATTTACATCATAAATGTTTCATATCATGATGGTATCAATTTTGTCAAATTATATCCTACCATGCATGATCAAAACTTCTCCCCATTTTATCATTGAAAACAAGAAGAAAGTAGGGGGAAGAGCATAAAAGTGTTAAATATTTCAATCATTTCAAGGCATTTATATCATAGATCAAGTCATGATTCGTAATTCATCATAAAGCAGATTAGTTTTCAATCATCACATAAGGCATTTAAGGAATTTTTGAAACATAGGAGAATGATTAAATTAAGCATACAATGTTTCAATCCATTTTAAGTCATGAATATCAATGTTTTCATATTGTGAGTATCAATTCATGACTACCACAAGATATTATTTGTGACTTCAATTTTGCAAGATCAAGATTATGATTTAGATAAAACTTATTCAAATTAAATCATTAACTTGAAGTTCATAATCAAGTCATTAAAATTAATTTCGAGATTCATAAAATATCATGAAATCATTAATCTCGATCAAATGGGAAAAGCATTTTTTAAGAGATTCTTTTTCATCTAAGCATGCCTTAGTCTTTATATGCCAAATTAAGATAAGCATAAGGCAAAGAAATCTTGTATTATAAGATATATGATATCAAGGCTTATGATTCATTTGAAAAGATATAGTAAAAGGAGCAACTTGAAACATTCTTATCAAAGATCACATTTTAAAATATTCCAAGTTTCAAGATATCAAAATGACACTTCATTGAATTGCATTTCATTTGAAAAACTCCTTTTTGATAAATGTAGGGAGCATAATGAACGATCTTGATTTATAAAGAGCTTCATGTTATCAAGATCATGATTTTAATAATTATTCTCTTTAGCAAAGAATCACAAAAGCACTTTATTTTTGCATAAGAAATCACATTGTGTTATGATTTATAAATTCTTTTTCTGCACACGAATCATAGGAGATATGAATGTGAAACAAATCTTTGCAAGCAAAAACACTATCATTCATATTTCAAGATGGAGTTTATAAGCATGAATCATTTTATCAAATCCATTTTAGAAAAATATTTTTCATAAGTGTATGAGAAAATCCGATTGTTAGGATACCAATTATTAACTGAATCCGAAAATGAAATTAACACTTTCATATATTCAAACATGATTTTTGCTATAGATCTTAAAATTAAGTCAAGAAGATCAAACAAGCTCATGATCATGGATAACTTAAAATCACATGCATAAAATTGTTAATAACCATTTCATATTACATCTTTATGCATTACTTTAAATCAAACGTGATTTCATTCAACAATGTTAATCAAACATGATACACATTATTACTTCTTAACCATGATCAAAATCATTTTGTTTGTTTATCATAATATTATTTTTGAAATTATCAGCACGATCATAATTTCTGTATTTTTATTTTTAAACATGTAATTTTCAAGAAAATTAATTCTAAACTAAAAAGAAAATATATCATGAAAGCATCAAGTAATTTCAAAATAAACCAAAGGCATTTTAATTACCTCAACATCGTAGGCTGGTAAGGCGTATTTTGTCGCCTCGCTTTTGTTGACTTTCTCGTCTTCAGATGAGCTCGATTCATCCCAATTTTTGTTCTTCTTCTTGCGTTTAAAGCAAGTAGTTCCATTCTTTTTGCTTTTTAATTTTCGTTTCATTTTAAGTTCACCATCACTTGAGCTTATGCTCGAGTGGTCTTCAAATGTTCTATGTCCCAAATCCTTCCTGTTCTTTGGAAGGTTGGTTTGTTCATCATTGTCCTCATCACTTGAGTCATCGCTCAAGTGGCATTCATTTGTCCAGAGTTCCAAATCCTTCCTGTTCTTTGGAAGGTGGTTCTCAAGTTCTTCACGTGCATTGCACGTCATTTCATATGTGATCAATGAACCAATTAGTTCTTCAAGTGGAAAATGGTTCAAGTTTTTCGATTCTTGAATAGCAGTTACTTTTGAATCCCAAGTTCTAGAAAGTGAGCGCAAAACTTTGTTAACGAGTTCAAAATCCGAAAAGCTTTTACCAAGTGATTTTAAACCATTGACGACATCCGTAAAACGGGTGTACATGTCAACAACGGTTTCGCTTGGTTTCATATGAAAAAGCTCGAAATCAAGCAATAGAATATTAACTTTCGAGTCTTTGACTCTACTAGTTCCCTCGTGCGTGATTTCAAGAGTGCGCCAAATATCGAAAGCCGTTTCACACGTAGAAATCCGATTGAACTCATTTTTGTCCAATGCGCAAAATAAGGCATTCATAGCCTTTGCGTTTAAAGAAAAATTCTTCTTCTCCAAAACCGACCATTCGTTCATCGGTTTGGAGGGAAGTTGAAAACCGTTTTCAATGATATTCCATAAATCCAGATTTAGAGAAATTAAGAAAACTCTCATTCGAGTTTTCCAATAAGTGTAGTCCAATCCGTTAAAGAACGGTGGACGAAAGACCGAACAGCCCTCTTGAAAAGTCATTTCTCTCGGGTGTAAATCCGAAATGAGAAATACCCCGCTCTGATACCAATTGTTAGGATCAAGAGCACTAAGAGGGGGGGGGGTGAATTAGTGCAGCGGAAATCTTACAGCGATTAAAAACCAAAAGCTGCGTTCGTTCAAAAACTATTATGATGCAAAAGCAAATTCTCAGTTTGTATCTAAGTGCAGTTTGCGTCTAAGCGCAGATTGCGTCTAAGCGCAGTTTTGCGTCTAAGCGCAGTTTACGTCTAAACTCAGATTTACGTCTAAACGCAGTTTTACGTCTAAACGCAGATTTACGTCTAAACGCAGATTTACGTCTGAACGCAGATTTACGTCTAAACGCAGTTTTACGTCTAAACGCAGATTTACGTCTAAACTCAGATTTACGTCTTAAACTCAGATTTACGTCTAAACGCAGATTTACGTCTAAACGCAGTTTTACGTCTAGACGCAGATTTACGTCTAAACTTTGAAACTTGTTTGTATACTCGCAGAAGGCAGTATGCAGTTGAAATCAAGACGTAAACGTGAACTGAGATCTGATGATTGAGCGAGGAAAGCCGATTTACGTCTGAATGCAGTTTTACGTCTAAATGTTGAAACTCGTTCGTAAAATTGTAGAGGACAGATTGCAGTTATCAATAGGATTAAAATGTAAGTGTAAACTGCAAAGAAGCTCGTTCGTAAAAGCACGGAAAACAGTTCTGCAGAATCAAACGTAAACGTAAACTGTAATGTATGAAAATACGAATTTACGTCTGAATGCAGATTCGGAAGAACAGCACTTAGAACTTGTTCGTGAAAGCGCAGAGAGCAGTAGTAATGAGGGAGGTTTGCAGTAATGATAAAGTGCTCGAAAATAAACGCAAACCAGAGATTTAGAGTGGTTCGGTCAGCCTTGACCTACTCCACTTTTGGCTTCCTCCACCAATGAGGTTGCCGACGTCAACTAGGTGCCTTCCTTCAATGGGCGAAGGCCAAACTGCCCTTTTACAATTTCTCTCCTTTTGACAGGCTCAGGAGACAACCTTTACAGACCTTTCTCTCCTCACTTTACAACTGAAAACTTGAAGAACAGAAGGAGGAGACTTAAAGGATTTACAACACTTTTGAGCTCTTAGAATCACAGAAAAGATCAAGATTTCGGTGTAGGTCTGTATCTTTTCAGTGCTGAATGGGTGGGGTATTTATAGGCCCCAACCCAATTCAAAATTCGAGCTCAAAACGATCAAATCGATCAAATCCCAGAATTCTGGGATCAGGCGGTTGCACCTCTTGACTGGAGAGGTGGCACCGCCTGGCAGAGCTCGAAGACTGAGCTCAGGCGATTGCTCCTCTCTGCCAGAGCTCGAAGACTGAGCTCGATGGTTGCATCACCTGGCAGAGCTCGAAGACTGAGCTCGGTGATTGCATCACCTGGCAGAGCTCGAAATCTGAGCTCGGTGGTTGCATCACCTGGCAGAGCTCGAAATTGAGCTCAGGCTGATGCACCTCTCTGCCAGAGCTCGAAGACTGAGCTTGGTGGTTGCATCACCTGGCAGAGCTCGAGACTGAGCTCAGGCTGATGCACCTCTCTGCCAGAGCTCGAAGACTGAGCTCGGTGGTTGCATCGCCTGGCAGAGCTCGAAACTTGAGCTCTGGCGGTGCTACCTCTTGGCTGGGGCGGTTGCACCTCCCAGCCTCGCACCCCTGGCGGTTGCACCTCCTGGCTGGGGCGGTTGCACCTCCCAACCTCGCAGGAAGACATAGCCTGGGCGGTGCTACCTCCAACCCTGGCGGTGGCACCTCTTCACTATTCCAGCTCACTTGGTTTGGCTCCAAACTTGGTCCAAACCAGTCCGAACTTGGGCCTAATTGGCCCCTACTTGGGTTATAGGATTAACACCTAATCCTAACCCTAATTAACGTGCTAACTATGAATTTAAAGACATTTTCTAAGCTATTACAAAGTCCGCAAGTCAAGACTTCTTCTAGCGAGCTTCCGGCAAACTTCCGGCGGTCTTTCGATGAACTCTCGGAAACCATTCTGCGGACTCCCGGCAAGCTCCTAGACTTCACGATTTGTTCTTAGCGAGTTCCAACGAGCTTCTTCGGCAAGCTCCGATCTTTCTCGGCGAGCTCCGCGAACTCCCAACGAATCTTCGGACTTCCGTCGAACTCTCGAACTCGCAACAAATCCTTCGCGCTTGACTCCGACACTTTGTTTCGCTTTATGTCTTCATCGTTATCATAGTTAATCCTGCACAATTAAAACAAAACTTCAATCGAGACAATTAATCCTAAGCAATTAACCAAGTTGTCCGACATGTCATTGGTCCCTCGACGCTTCGTCCGATTCTTCGGCGCATCGTCCTCTCGTGCAGCCTATTGCCCAATCGGCCAGTTGACTCCGCAACTCCGATATCCTTGGCACAATACCCGCTATTCTTGGCCCGATGCCCGAGTCCACGGCCCGAATCCTTCTGTCGATACGCCGACCGATCCACCGGCCCGACGTCCAATCTTCTGACATGTTCCTTCGGCACAACATGATTTTCCTGCTTTAATTGTCTCATCCTGATCGAAGCATCCTGCGTCACTCAAAACGCAGATTAAATCATAAACATATATCAAGTAGTTTCATCATCAAAATACGAGATTCAACAATATTGTCATAATATATTATTAGAGTGGATTGGGAAGTGAAATTTATAAAGAAAGTGAGTGACCTAGTTGAGTTCTATAGCAATGATGATGATGACTAGATACTTAGCTTCCGTGATAGATTTTATGAATATATATTTCTTGAACTTCAAATGATTATGTTTAATACGAGAAAGATATTGTAGTCCTATGTGGATATTATATCATCAATATTATTGGTCCAATAGCATCGATGAATATATGAAATTGAAAGAATGAGTATTCATAAAAAAATATATGATTGAGAGTTCTTTTAAGATATCGTAAGATATATTTTAGTGTAGACTAATGAATAGTAGAGGATCAATATATGAATTATAGTAGTTTATTTATTACAAATGAAATAACTGGAAGAGTAAAAGATAAGTACTATAGAAAATTAAATATTTGATAATAATATATGGAATCCATAGGATATCATCGTATAGTTTGAGTGACTTAATAAAGCAAAGGGGTAGCAACTTCTTTGGCATTTATGTTCATTTATGATATTAGATCTCAAATGTACCTTTTGTGAAAGAGGAAAAAACTAGAAGATATAAACTTTGCCTCCACACCCAAAAAAATATCTTAATGGCCCTAGATCATTAATGGATGTACCATTAGCCAAGCTCTGAGTAAGATATTTATAGCCCCAAAAGTCTTCAAGAATTGAGTCAAAATTTAAATTTTTGATATTTGAATGGTACTACTACGAAAGCGATTAAAATTTAGTGGCCATTCAAAGCAATTAGAATTTAGTATGCTATTAGATTTTAGTGGCCATATCATCGGGATTTGGGTGATATCGATAGGGTTGACAAATCTAGAAAGTGTTTGCAAACTAAAACAAGACTATCACCACATAGGCCTAACGATACCACTACTCATGCCTAATTTAGGATATTAGTTTAGCCTTATTAGTGACCTAATTCAATTAAGTTTTAAGCCCAATGACTATCATAACAAGTGAGCTCTATTTTTACCCAATATCGATCCAAAATAACCGTAGAACACCTTGATCTTAACTCAACAATTTCATCTAGCACAACATTAAAGCTTTTGACATATCTTCTAATCTTATGACCTTTCGTCCGAACCGTCGGCACATCGTCTTATCTTCAAAATATTGCTTACTTGTCTGACACATCATCTTCACCATGACATCTAATCTTTTAATGCGATATTCATTTCTTCCGACATGATGTCCAAACATCTAGTACAAGGCCCATTCTTCTACATATTGATCAATCTTTCGACTTGATATTTATCCCTTCAATAGTCCAAATAAATGATCAAAGTATTTTCTGCATCACTTATTTTAAAAATATATTATTATAATAATTTAACAATTAATTTATTATCAAAATTTAATAATATTATTTATTTTTACGATAACAATCAATTGATGATAATGTGTTAATAAGACTCTCCCTATATATAAGTCATCTAAAAAGACTACCATGAACTTGAACTAAAAAATAAAAATATATATCTTTTCAACACTAGTCTTGAATTCAAGTTAAATAAATTCAATCTTGTTGATATCATCATTTCAAGCTCAAATATTCAATTAAGTTTTAAATTTAAAAAATAATATTCAATCATTATTATGATATAATGCACAAGTAAAATAAAAATTATAAAAGCATTATAATTTTTCTTATCCAAAATATAAGCTAAACATAAGTCATTACTTCTCTCATTTTATCATAAAAAATATATATAAATTACTATTTCTCCTGCTTCATCATCAACAAAAGGAAAAGAATATATAAGTCATTCTTGATTACCAAAACTAATCTCAATCTTCATTACTTGAATATATTTCAAATTTTATTAATTAATTTATATATATTGTTTATGAAAAAGTAGATTTTTTTACTGCTAAAATACTTGAATGGAGATTACAACTAATGTGTTTTCCAAATCAATATAACCATTTTCAAGAATAAATATCACAAATTCCTTGTTTTATTGATGCAAAACCCTGTCAACATCATAATGTGTTATAAGATAACAAAACGAACTTACATGGAAAAAAGAAGATTTTTCCAATATTTTACAAAATGATATATAAGTGATGTCCTTATCATTGATAAAGTCAGATATATGTACATAGTTTTTTTTTTTTTGCATTTGTTTGTTTGGATTTTAGTTTAGTGATATATATATACATATATATATATATATAATTATAATGATGATGATATAATAGATTTATTTATCAAATGATTGAAGTTTGAAATCTTTTAAAATATCATCTGACATATTTTGAAGATGATGATAAACTTGAAAATGTCAGTTAATTTATTTAATAAAGACTTGATAGTATATGGTATAGTTCTGGATATAAATTTTATTTTTATCATTTATTTTTTATAAAAATAATAGCTTAAGATACTGAGTTAAATTGGTTTATTACTATTGTTATTAATTTAAGTTTAAAGGACGTCATTAATCAGATCACACGGTTGGATGACATAAGATGTTACTTCCAATGACATCGATCGGCATAGGCAGACGGATGGCTTGTCTATGTCAACTTTTTCTGGGTGGTGGTGACACATTGCCGGGACAAATGATGTGTTCATTTAAGAATCATATATCGATAGAGATTAACTTTTAATCGAAGTGGACTACCTTACAACTGTCATTACAACTGTCATTGTAACGCTTTTAATTACAAGAAGACTTCCATCATTTTCCTGATAATACTATTTCAGATGAATAGTCGATTAATCCCTCTCTCCTCGGCAGCAGTGTTATGTATCGACATTTGTGTGGCAGAACTTGTTCACGGCCGGGACAGACACGTCATCTAGCACGGTGGAGTGGGCCCTGCCTGAGCTCATCCGCCACCCGGACGTGCTCAAGCGAGCCCAGATCGAGCCCGACTCGGCGGTCGGCCGATCCCGCCTCGCCGCTCTCCCTCCCCCGCATGGCGCCCGAGGCGTGCGAGGTCTCCGGCTACTCCATTCCCAAGGGCGCCACGTTGCTGGTCAACATCTGGGCGATCACCCACGACCCGGCGTCGTGGCCGGAGCCGCTGGAGTTCCGCCCGGCCAGGTTCCTCCCCGGCGGCTGACACGAGAGCGTCGACGTCAAGGGGAAGGACTTCGAGCTCATCCCCTTCGGGGCCGGCCGGAGGGTCTGCGCAGGGGCACGCCTTCGACTGGAGCTTGCCGGCGGGAATGAGGCCGGAGAATCTCGCCATGGAGGAGGCTTACGGGCTCACACTGCAGCTCTCCTGGCGTACCCCGTCCCAAGGCTCGTCCCTGCAGCGTACGAGGGAAGATACAATACAACCTGGTGATACAATACAACCATTCTCAGAGCTGCTAAGCTCATTGCTTTTCTGCCTATTTTCCCCCTTCTTTTCAATGATCATTGCTGGTTTACTGCTCCTTATGCTTACTGTGTCAATATTTGGTGGTTCAGGTGAGGTTTTCGAGCAACCTTTTCATAGGTTTTTTTGCTTTTCTTCCTGAACTATATACAAATTGGTGGAAAATGATCTCTTTTCCTTTGCTTTTTCTTTCCCTTTCCACCTTGTTTTGCTTTTGCATTATGCAATTCCTTTGTTGGCCTCAATAACATTCGATCTGCAATGTCTAAACCTTTACATCCTGTTATGCTTCATGTTCACAAGTATCGACATATAATGTTCTTAAGAGGCCAACATGAGACTAATATAGCCTTGCTTTATTTTCTGATACATTCTCTTTAAGATCTCTTTATTTTTTTTGGCAAAGGTTGTATATATATATATGCTCTTTGCTCATTCGTGCACCAGTAGACATATGAACCAAAAGTATTCATCTCTGTTTCCATTTCATGTTGGCAGATGCTGCTTGGTGTGTTTGGCAGGCTCATGTGAGCACCACTGCACTGCAAAAGACAATGGACTATGCTTGTTGGGCTGGAGCTGACTGCAACCCTATTCTGCAAGATGGGGCATGCTATAACCCCAACACAGTGCTGTTCGATTGCTCTTATGGTGCCAATAGCTTCCACCAGAGGAATGGCCAGGCTCAAACAGCTCGTGACTTACTCTGCAACAGCCATGCTTACCTCCACAGATCCACGGAGCAAAGCCTGCTCAATCAAATCAAATTACTAGAATGCTCAAACAAGATGATCCTCTCTTCTTTTTGTGTGTTCTTGCAGGTGCAAATGGCTGTCTGTCCTGCAACTCCCAGGTACCTATTTTCTCTGTTTAATCTGTGTAGAGAACGTTGGACTTTTGCTAGAGAAGAGATTAAATCGCTTGAATTAAGACATGTTCCTTTGATCCACGCCAAGCTGATGAACTGCATTCAGTTCATTAGTTGCCAATATGATGTTTCTAAACCACATTCTTGGTTCTTTCATCGGTGCTGCAGGAACCTCAAGCACACCAACAAGCACGAGCACCACATCAAGCACAGCAACTCCCAACACTTTCAGCTCAACAACAGGCAACACGACGGATGGATCGTTACGCCTTTCGTGCGGGTGAGAACTTACATGACAAAGAAATTTCGCTATCTTAGGACCCCATTTGTGAGCAGGCGCCCCTTCTCCCCCAAATAATCGGAGGCATCAATCCTTCAGGAACAACAAGCAGCAGGGATGGTAGTAACGGAGGTTTGCTTCCAATGGCAGGAGTAGTCTGTCTTCTATGATCTGAAAGCTACACTTTTTGGTGATCGGATCCACGAAAGTTAAGCGTTGGGATCACAGGTTTTCAATGGGAACTTCATCTAGGAACCTTTTGATTGCTTATGGTTGATCGGTATTGTATTTGTAGGATGCCTGTCTCTTTGTTTATGCTGGCTATCAAAATTCAGCTAAATGTTCATTTTAACTTACAATGAGCAATCTACAGGAAGAAATGCCTCATTCTTTTTCTTCTTTCCTTGAACATTTAGCTGAATTGTTCTACATTTGACGACAATTTGTCATAGTATTTGGTTTTGGTTTGATAAAATGGATCAAAAGTGTCATGGTGGAGCACACCCCCCCTGTAAGCTTGAGACCAACAAAGATGAAGGGAAGTTAAAACCATATGATTGATGAAGAGTGTTTGATCCGAAAGCAAACCAAATTTGAATTCTTTTTGCGTGAGATCAAAGTTCATGATCACTACGAGAAGGGGAAAGAGTTGACCACGATGTGGCGGAGCGGGTTTGCGACGTCGCCACCGCCCGCGTGCTTGACAAACTCAGCAGGTGTGAGGAAGCTGCCGTGGCACACGCACACTATTCTCACCTCCTCCCCCTTCCTGTACTTGTACAGGAAGCCTTCGACTCTCCTTCCGTTGGGCCCATCGCCTCTGGCGGACACGAACGGCATCTCCTCCATAATTCTCCTCTCCGTCTCCTTCATCCAGTTGGCTTGCGCCGCCACCTTCTTCGCAATGCCTTCATCTCCTCCAACTGTAGCCTTCCCGCTCTTCGTCTCTGCATGATTGCTATAGCCAGCCATGCCGAAGCCTGTAACAATTTAAGGTGGCTAAGTTTAGGCGAATTTGAAGACATGCTCTTCTTAGATTATAGCACCTTAGTTGAGAAACAAAAGACATCAATTGCTCAAGAGTTCCTGCCAAGCCAAAACATGGAAGTGTGTTCTCTCCCAACACTAGATGACGGCTAACTAGTAGCTGGAATCGGAGGCCATGAAGTCAAGTGGGAAATTATGCATCACTGTGGACTCACACATCCACAAGGGTTCATCAACATCACTGTCCTTAATCGACTAGTACTTAACAGGCAAGAACAGTAATTACCAGATAATATGCTATCCACAAGCCAAGAAAACTTGGCACTCAGCAAACAAGTAGTCAGTATCAGCTGAAGAGCTATCCATTGGCAAAAGACTAGCAACAATAATATCCAATTGAACATGTTTCCTCAATTATTGGAAGAACAAATAATAACAAGAATAATAAGAGAAGCATAGTTCTTTATCCATCAAGTATATGTCATTAAATTAAAATCTATCTACTTCAATTACTCGGTTAAATTTGATCATTAGGAGGATGAAAACTCCTGTAAATGTCATTGCAAATATCTGAATCCAAGTATAAGAAAAGTATACCGATCAATACCTCGTGCTGCCCGAGTGTCGTCGCGCTTGCTGGAGGAGATGCTCCCCTGCGACCCAATAGACCCCTGCGAGACCAGCGGAAAGCACCCCGGCACGTCCACCGGCGCGGCAGCCACCCTCTTCGATACAGCAGCCCGCGCTGGTAATCCGGGTGGGGGAAAGCCATTTCTTGCGCCTCCGGAATGGCTGCTCCCTAGTGCTGTGAGCTCTACGTTATCAACCATCGTCTGCTCCACGGCCGTCGATCCCTTCCCTCCGTCGGCATCCTCCTCCATTTTCTCTCCGGGCTTTGCAGCCCCTGACCTGATCGAGTTCTTCCTCACCAATCTCTTCCTCTTCGCCTCCAGCCTCTTCAAGCTCTGCATCTGCTTCCGCTTCCGCCGATCCTCCTCCGTCTCCACCGGCAGTGAGCTCGTCCTCGTCAGGACGGCCGCGGCCACGACCTGGAACTCAGGCACACAGGACAGCGACGAAAAGGATGCGGTCGATGAAGAGCGGAATAGCTTCTTTTCCTTGGGGTCCGCGCCGAAGCACCCGCCGAGGGAGAGGCCGAGGGTGAGCTCAATCTCGTCGGAGTCCCCTTCCGTCGCCTCCATGGTCTCGTCGCCGCAGCCATTTCCAACAAACCTCAACAACAGATCTTTCGGTAGCCTATCCTTTCCTGATAATAATCGCTTCCTCTCCCTCTCCACCCCTGCTTCGTGATCCATCGCAAGATCCGAACCGAAACTAAAGAAACCGAAGACTCGAGAAAGAAAACCGCCAAATTTCCATCAAAAAGTCAACTTTTTCTCACAGTTTCGATCTTTTTGTTGACATACTTTCGAGAACCAGATGTGAGGTCGCGTTTGATTCGAGATCTCGCGAAAACACGAAAAAAAGAGCACAAAAACCAAACCGTGGGAAGAAAGCATACGATAGGAAGATCTTTAGCGAGGGCTAGCAAGGGTTCCCAGGTTGATGATAAGAGAGCGTTTTGGAATGTGAAGTTGCAAGAGCGACCACGGAGGAAGCCATAGGATATGGGGTAACGGAGGAGGAAGAGAACTCATCGCTTTAGTGTTTCCCGAAGCTTTCGGGCTACCCCAATATGCCCCCATCGTCCCCCGCGACATGACACGCGTCCAGCTCGGACCGCCCCGCATCACACACGTGGCGAGGGCCGGAAGAGCCTGCGTTGTCTGGAAACAATCGGCGCGACTCTTCGGCCGCGCAGGGGGTCCGACGAGGGGGCGGCTTTGTGAGACGCGTGTCGAGCGGACCAGGACTCGCCGTACTGGACACGTGTTCGCGTGACCTCATATGGGCCCCCTGAGTTCACGACGTTTCTCGCTTCGAAGACGCCCCTCCCCCCATAAGATTAATATGCGACCCGAGTTCAAATTAGATAAACGATCAACGGCCGTCCGAGGCAACCACAACGGTGATCCAGTTGCGGCGTGGCGCCGAACTTTGACTTGCGGTCAAAAGAATCGCCCATCGCTGGGCCAGCCAGCCACGTGCCATTCCCTGGAGTGTGGGGTCCACAAGAAAGGCCACCACCTGGCCCCAACTTGACATCGGAAGACGGAGCGGAACAGCACGCGTCGCCACGTGGAGAAGGAGCGACCTCGGGGCACGTGCGACTCGAGGTCAGGGCGCGACAGCTCACGCGGGTGAGCAGGTAAAGTGGCGCCGCTCGCGGACACGTTTCGAAGCGCGAGGGGCGGGGAAGGACGAGGGCGGGGGTGACGTCGCCGTCGTGCGACAGGACGCGATCTCTCCCTGGGATTCGGCCTGCCGGGACACGTCACCGTAGTTGACGCCACGGCGGGACGGCGACAGGGAGGTGGGGCAGCGTCCGGTGGGCAACCAACCCAGGCACGGACTTCGCGCACGGTTGGCCGGAACGGTAAACCCCACCTGCGCTTCGGTCCAATTCTAGAGACGGATTACGTCTCACCCGCACGTCGGTCGGCCGGCCGAGCCAGATAACGGGAGGACGGCCGTCACCGGTTTGACATAATGATGATGCTTCAAGTCGATAGTTTATTCTCGTACTAATGCAGAGACGAAGCAGCAGATATAATAAATTTTATATGATTTGTTAATATTAAATATTGATATAAAGTTTTATTAATTTTAATGAGTTTAGCAAAGGTACAACTCGATAGTTTATTCTCATACTAATGGTCTCGTCGAATTTATTAATAAAATTATTTTAAAAATATTAATATAAAAAAATATTGAAGCAAGAGATATTTTGGATATATGAATTATCGAGTATCTTTTGATTGAGACTCTCAAATGATATCTAAAACTAGGTTGCAACAGGTATTATTTAGTTTAACCTTTGACACTTAAAAGTATCTTGTCAATCAAAATAGTCTTTTCAATACATTCAGTTAAGATTTTTTATTAAAAAACATTCGAAGAAGGACTTTGGGTTAAACTTAACCTAATTAGTGAGGTAGAGTAGAAGAATACTTAAGGGCACTGAGATTAAAAAAAAAGATGGTAAAGCTTTACAACCGAAGTATTCTCAAGAAATTGATTGGGAGATTTATAGTTTGAAAAGCTGAAGTCAACAACCCAACTAGATCATAGGGCAAGCTAGCACCAATTTGGGAAGGGCTCAATAGTGGGGTTGGTGTTACCAAGGATTTGACACATTGCAAACTTAAGGAAATTCTACTTGTAAGGCATCCCTCGGGGTCGATGTTTTAAAGGTCGAGATAACTATCTCCTAAACGTCAAGTCTTATTCTCTATGTCTTTAGCGTTAATTATAAAAAAATATTTTAAAGGTGTAGATGTTAAAAGTTGGGGAAAGAGTTTCATTACTTTTAAAAGACTATACAAACTTAGTCAAGCCTGTATATCTAAAATGAGAACTCGACCTACTAAAGTAGAAGATTGATCGAGTGGATAAGCTTGATGATGTGACAAAGTAAAGACATAAGAATTATCTGATAGACAAACCCAATGACTTAGTGAAGGCCAATATAATATGATAAGATGGCTGACTAAGCATTAGGACGAGATGGCGAGTTAGGGTCGATGTTAAAGGGGACCTAGGTAGCCATCAAAATATTTTAGTCTTTGAAGTACTCGATAAATGGGTTTTCCTCAATCTCTATCTTGAGGCACCTCACCTTAACACAAGCTAAGACGATAAAATATCCATACTAATACGAGTCTACCCCTAACCTCTTTAGACCTTTCATGAACTCATCAAAGGCTTTGTAGTTGCTGACCTCATTCTCTTGATATCTCAATATCATGATTCTATCAACCTCTAATGTCTTTTTCAAAAGCCACCAACTTATTGTCCAAACTATGAATCTACTCGTTCAAGGTGGCTAGTTGCTTAGTCATACTCATAATTCACTCTGTGGCAATAACAACTTGCTTGACAAGCTCAAAGCTTGTAGGTCTTCAATGAGCCTAACCCTTGGGTAAGTTGTAGCAGTTTATCTTCCATGTTGTAGTTGTTCTTTTGGATCATCTTCAATTATTCGACTTGATCAATAAAGCACCGCTCGACCTCTTCTAGTTGCATCGCCAACTTGACTCCCTGAGCATCTACTTCAATAATAAGTGCCAGATCTCTCCTATCCCTCTTCAATCCCTCCACCTTATCCCAAAGATTGTCAATCTTAAGGGACTGTTGATTAATCATAGAGTTAGTATCTCATACGTGATCGAAAAGGGCTGTGACATAATGATGATGCTTCAAGTCGAAGATAAAGAAATTAGCAATGATACAACAATAAGGTACTAAAGGGGTTAGCTTTGACTTGACTTACCAACACTTTAATCAGTAGACTATGTCGAGCAAAACCTCAGAGGGGGAATGATAAATTTGCTTTGCTACCCCGGAGCACAGGGACCTTTAGTAGTATTGCTCTGTGGCTCCAATGTTACTTCATATTTCCTTTCCCTCCTTGTAGGCCCTTCTATCTTGGCTACAATGGCGTGTCTAGAATTGGGTCTAGTAGTTTAATTATCTTTAGTATTATGAATAACAATGACTTGTCCTTGGATAGGTCAAACACCAACTCTCCCATCGAAGGAGAGGTTGGAACTTCCTCTGCCACTAGGCTGTCCGAGGATGGAGTGTCAATCTCCTCAACCATTCAGCAACTATAATATCAGGAGAAGCTTGTGTGAGAAAAAGACATCTCAAACTATAAAGATAGAAGAATTTCTTCGGGATTGAGGTGCTAGATGTTAGATATATTAGAAAGCTGATGTGCCTAGAGGACAAAACACTTGGGAACCGACCCACTTTCAAGAAGAGGACCAAGGACTAACTTGTCTTGAAAAAAAGAGCTAATGCTAAGAAGAAGAAGTTCTTAAGGGAAACCATGAAGGCTCAAATAAAAGAATAAGCCTCACCCTCATGGCTCAAGGTAATTTATAGGAAGGGGATCAATCTATCTCCTCTCATATTGAAGATAAGTGTCCCTTTAGGTCGAATATGAAGAGATACTAATTGATGAAGGACCATCTCGAAAAGTATAAAAGTGATCGATATACGAAAATCACCTTGGAAGAGATATGTTATGGTGGGAGGCACAAGGTAGAATATGCCTCGAGGTATATAATTTAAGAAAACATAACTCACGTAGGAAGAAACCCACCATGACAAGAGGCATAATACAAAATATATCTGAGATGCATGAGTCAGCAAAACCCCACCTTCGTAGGATGAAACTCGCCATAGCAAAAGGCAAAAGATAATATATGTCCGAGTGTAGAGTTGGGAAAACATGACCCATATAAAAAACCTATTATGATGAGAGGCACAAGGCAAATGTGTTTGAGATGCATAAGCCTAAAAAATCCAACTGCATAGAAAGAAATTTGTCATAGTGGGAAGCACAAGGCAAAATGTGCCCAAGATACATGAATCAGCAAAACCCGACCCATGTGTTAAGAAATCCATTACAATAGGAGGTAGAAGGCAAAATGTATCTGAGACACATGAGTCAAAAGAATACGTCGCACCGAAAGAGAGTCCTTAAAGGCATAGGTCAAACCAGGTCAAGAAAGCCCAACCCACCTGAAGCAAGGCTTGCTTAAGAGATAGAGGTTAGGAAAACTCAACTTTCCTAACCATGACCCATAAGACAAAATGTGCCTCGAGATACATAATTTAAGAAAATATAACTCACGTAGGAAGAAACCCACCATGACAAGAGGCATAATATAAAATATATCTGAGATGCATGAGTCACCAAAACCCTACCTGCGTAGGATGAAACCCGTCATCACGAAAGGCAAAAGATAAAATGTGTCAGAGTGTAGAGTTGGGAAAACTCGACCCGTATAAGAAACATATTATGATGAGAGGCACAAGACAAAATATATCTGAAATGTATGAGCCTAAAAAATCCGATCACATAGAAAGAAATCTATCATAGTGGGAAGCACATGGCAAAATGTGCCCAAGATATATGAATCAGCAAAACCCGACCCATGTGTTAAGAAATCCATTACAATAGAAGGTAAAAGGCAAAATATATCCGAGACACATGAGTCAAAAAATATGTCGCACTAAAAGAGAGTCCTTAAAGGCGTAGGTCAAACCAAGTCAAAAAAATCAACCCACCTGAAGCAAAGCTTGCTTGAGATATAGAGGTTAGGAAAACTCAACTTTCACGAGGTTAACCCGAAGTATAGGGGTCCGGCATGGACCACAATAGAGAGGTTGGACATTGACCCCCTTTTTGCCTAAAGTAATGGGTCGAGCGTCGACCCCCTCCTCGCTCAAGATTTGTGGGTCGAGTGCTAACCTCCTCCACTAACCACGAAGGAGGGTTGGGTGCCGACCCTCCTTTCTACCCGAGGCAAGTGGGTCTAGTGTTGACCTCCTCCACCGACCAAAGTTGAAGGGTTGGGTGGAGATACGAAGAATGAGTTAATTGAGACGTATTGATCGTTCAAGATGGGCTTGTTGACACGTGTCGATCATCTCTGCTTGATATATGAAGAATGAGTTTTCAATCGACAGGATATGTTGGATGTGTCTAAGCAACTCTACTCCCTCTTCGAGAAGTGATCAAAGAAACGGACGATCGATGGTCTCTTACTACGGGAAGTGATAAGGGGAGGGGGCGGAGAGCATCACTCCCACCACGGCATTTTGGCAATGTGAGTGGGTTCAGCTGCCCTCCACTATGTCAAAGATGGAACACTAATGTCTACCACCAAAATGCCGGAGTCGAATCATAGCCTTACAATTCCCAAAACCCCGCCCATGATATGTCTGCTACATGATCATAATCCAAGCCTTGGGAGGATCAAACCTGTGACATTTCAACTTTCCATGGTAAGAGAGCAAATCCAATGTTTGCACGAGATTTGTAAATGGATAAAGCTATTTATTACTAGTCACTGTCTGCTCATATACTTCTGGCAACAGTAAAGAGGAGATGGAGTCATTGGGCAGATTGCTGTCTTCTTAGCTTGCCTGTCTTGACCCGGAGAACAGCCTCAGTTGCATCGCTTACAGTTTCATGGATCAAATCTTCAGATATCAGCTTCTCGATCTCCAAAGCCACTCTTGGTTGCTCCATGTCGAAGTCAATCCACTCGGATCGATGAAGAACCTCCTTCCTGGAAATGTAATTGACATCATCCTCCGAGCTCGTAGACTTTGTGCTCTCAGCTTGAAGCCGTTCGATCTCGGAGCACAGTTCTGCTAGTAAATGTTGCCCACTTGGTTTCCTTGTCTGAAGCAATCCGTTGGAGAACGATTCCATCTTGTGAGCTAGAATCTCATTTACCACATCGAAAACAAGCTTTCTGTGGTTTCTCCGGTCATGGTTGGAGGGACAGCCATGCTTTGGTTGCTCAAGAACAGAGAACAAGTCAGGGTTGATAGCTTGGTCTGATGACAGTCGCTGAAATGGAACAGAGCTCGCCTGTCCAAATCGGAAGTCTTTGTTCAGAAATCCTGTTGCCAGTAGCATCTCAGTCACATATTTGTGATCTGGGTTATGCATGGCATCAATATTTGTGAGCTCCTTCTGGTTCAAGACCAACGCTGGGTTGTGGGCAGCCCTGCTTGATGGGCTTTCTATATGTTGCGGCAAGACAGCTGACTGCGATGGCGAGCTCCTACTTTTGTAAGAACATGGAGAAACTTCATCATCCCTGCACCGGAGACCCCTCGTCTCACGGATACTGTCATCAATCTGGTCTTTGTTTTTTCGTACTTGAGATTGTTTCAGCCTTGGTTTGCTTCTTGGAGAAACTGACTCAAGTGTTTGCCTGTTGGTGGACTGAGCTTGGGCCTTGTTCAAGTATGGAGTAGGTGGACATGATTTCTTCTCTGCTTCCTTTCTTCTCTGCTGTAGTTTCGGGTTCAGAGTGGTTCCAAGAGATTGCTGGGTCTTCGATATACCCTGTGTTTGATTTGAACGAAGCGTAGCCCTTCTATTGAATTGCTTATCTGTCTCCCGGAGTCTGACCCTGGGAGGGTGGTCTCTGTCGCCGTGGTTGTTTGCAGAAGCTCTTCTTCTATCGTCTGTGCTACTTGTACGCAGCTTCGCAGGAGTCGGTGGACCTTCAAGCAGAACCGAGTCACGAGCTCCAGGTGACATTTCGGACTTCATGATTGCAATTGGCGGCTCCAAGGATTTTGGAGCACCACCTGCTTTCGCTGGTTGTTTCCGGGCCTTGGGCGACCTCGGATTCGGATTGCTTCGTGTCGGGGGACGATCTGCATCATCTTCCGGCGGTGAAGTCTTGCAAGTGTGGCCATTCCTTTTCTTGGCCTGTGCAAGCCTTTTCTCACGCATGGCGTGTACCATTTGTTTGAGAGCCCTGAGGTCCTTATCTTTGATCCTGCCCTCCGCTCTTTTGTAGATAGGTTCAGTCTGCTGCTGCATCTGATCAGTCATGATGCTTGAATTTAGTTTTAGCAATCTATCGAGATTCAAATCTCTGCTTTGAACTGAGCGGGGAGATTGATCGCTTCTTGCATCCCGAGTTCCTTTGGGTCTTGGTTCATGGAAAGGAACACAGTCTCTTATTGCAGCTGCTGGATTCAACTCGGGCATCTTATCCAATCCCATGAGCTTTGCCACAACACTGGGGTGTCGTACTTGTCGACTTCGATCCTGAAGCAGATCGGAAGCCTTGGAGACTCTTGGAGTCGTCTTAGTTCTGTCCAAGTCCCCCAAGAACAAACTGGTTTCTGTACCAAAGTTAGAACTCCTCAGTAAACTTTCCCTGCTTTCCAGTGACAGTCTCGGGATCTCTCTACGTCTGGCAGCAGACTTACAGTAATCTTGGGAGTCCATCGACAGACGTCTCTGGGAATTCCTAAACATCGGTGAATTCTCGAGTGACCTCTCTGGGAAGAACGTTCTATCGAAGGCCTCTCGTTGAGATGATTTCTTGTATTCATGGGAAGAGAAGGATGAGCTGGATGAAGCGGAAAAAGAAGCCAATGAGGATTCCATGGGAACTCTCCGGTTCCCGTTCAAGTTCTTGCTTAGTTTCTTCTCCTGCATGGTGAACTCGTATCCATCAGTGATGTCGAGACAGAACAAAACATTGTAGTGACTGTTCCGAGACTGGAAAAGTACCTGAAGAATCTGTGAGAAGCATGCAGTTTGCTCTGACTCTCTGCTGCTTTGGAGACCATAGCCTAACAAAGAAAGAGATCAAAACCTAGTGAATGCAGAAGAAGCACATCATAGAGCATTCATCATGGGATTTCATGGCAACATAACGATTCCTTTGCAATATGATTCCTATAAATTTTCAGCCAAGGAAACAATATGATTCCTTTGCAATGCCAAAATCCAATGGTATCATAAAAATCAGAATCACAAAAAACTAAACATGAAGTATTAGCGTTCGAAAAAGATGATCTCCGTCCTTTGACGGATGCCAAGCTATCAGAATGAATAATACAGATCGAAAGAGTAATGATGCTTCATTTATGTATCTCTTAATCTTGGCAGCAATGAGGTGCAAGCAAACAGTGGCATGGGAGCAAGGAAAGAGGACTGGTTAACCAGAATGAACGGAGTCACATATAGGATTGGTACCTGAAAGAAGCTTCTTGTGGTTGTGATCATTGAGGTGCCTCCCAGTGAGGAAATGGTGGCGGTCAAACATCTGAAGGATCCCCGTTGCGCATCCAATTTTCTTCTGCAGGTCTGGGTTTTCTTTGGCGAACATGTTCAGCAGCTTTGCAGGTAGCTTAAGCTTCTCCAATCTCCTCTTGCTCCACTCCAGGAAAAAGGATCAAGCAAAATGTCGTTGCAGAAATCTCCGAAGACCTGGACAGAGACTTTGCACCTACTTGAAGCTGTGGAGTTGCAAAGTCCTGGACCGATCAGATTCTGCGTTTGCTCAGAGAACCTCTCTTGTGATCATTTGAACATCAGGAAGAAGGATCGAACCACTTCTTTCTCGTCTTCAATCATCACCCTCGAAAGAACTTTCGACTATGTGCAGGAAATAGTACATTAACTCTTGCATTTCAATACAGTCGCAGACCCAACACTCGAAACGTCATATAAATACATGAAACCTCCATTAACACGACAAAAGCTCTCTCTTTGTTTTGTCTTGGTTGAATTTTGTTAAGAGAACACAAATGAGTGAGTGGAATTTGGATCCGAGAGATTAATTGTTTGAGGAGGAGGAGAGGGAATTATGAGGCTTACGCTACTCCCATGGGGGAAGATTCTAGTCGGGAAGAGCTGAGAGACTGTCGAACATGGATGAGTGGGAGAAGAGGGCTTTGTGATGTAGATTACTAAACACAGGGAAAGGGGTCTCAAGCAGTTTGCATGGGCATGTGATGCTTGTGAGAGAGAAAATAGTTGGTCTTCTCCGGTGGAGAGATCCTCTAGTTCTACAGTTGCACCCTGTCATTCTCCTCATTCCTTCTTTGCTTTGCGAAATTTCTAATTGTTCTTCCACTGTGCATTGCTCAAGCATGAGATGTTCTTTGGATTTCATATGATCTGGTGGTAAAACCTATTCCCTCTTCTTTATATTACATCAACACATGTTCTTTAAATACATCATACCGATTAATTTTTCTTCCTATTCACTTTTAATTTCCTTTCCCTGTTCTTACAGAACATGAACCAAAGTCCGGTCAAGAACAGTGCCCAGCAATCAATTGGTTTAGCTGGTACTACAAACAGTTGAGTTAGGGAAGACAGCAAAGAGTGGAATGCAGGCTGCAATCGAAGAAGCCATCTGGGTTGTCTGCCATTGCAGACTGCACTCTGCATCTCGAGGGAAACTGTCGAGTCAAAAACAGTGGAATGGCTGGTTGTACAGTAAAGAAACTGTGAGATGCTCTCTTCTTGGTTGCATGTTACCGCTGACACCATTGGCCTAGTTTTGTCAAGGATCTCTGGGCTGTGATCTTAGTCATGTATTGTGGCAAGAAATTGATGCTCGACTGAGATCTGTGAAGCCTTCCTCAATGACCACCATTCATCATTGTGTGTTCATTGAACATTGCTGCGGATTCATTCATATGGAAACATAATTGAACCACATGAGAAGGGCCATCAGTTACCTTAGAACTTTATGAGATTGTTGTGATAGAGGACATGTTGGATAAGAATAAGGGAAGCAAGGGCACATGAATAAAGTGAAAACATCACATGGGGCTATAGCTAGGGGAGCTCCTGCTTCACAAGGCAGCAGCAGCAGCAGCAACAAGTCCAAAAAGTCCAAATGCCTTTGCCAAAATGATATCCCAAATCTTATATGATTATTATTTTTTATCATTTAGAATAGAATCCAATCAATATATACTAAATATTCCTTCGTTATATCAATTATTATGATACCAATACTTCAAATTTTTTTCATAATAAATAAATAAATAAATATTAATTTAATCGTTAGAGAGTCGCCCGATGAATAAATATTAACTTGACCATCAAACAGATTTTATTGAATAAATCTTCAAGTAATCTTTTTTAAGAGATTAAAAATATAAGTATTTTCTACCTTCGAAACAAAGAGAAAATTTATAGGAGATTCTCAAATAAAATTCTTCCTCTTCCAAATGTAATAACAGCCAAGAATAAGTTAAATCAGATCAATTTGAGCATATTATGATCAAAATTTATCTTAACAATTGGGTACTTGATCTTAATTATTATAATACATGTCAGGAAGATTAAAGTTATAATCATGCCATTTGTCAAGAAGATTACAATCACAATCATGCTCATATCTGACATGGTTGAAGTAAGATGAAGGATCCAATCACAAATGACATGTTTATCTTGCTTACAGAGGAATGCATTAACATCAGAGTTGTGATTCTTTTGAGACATTTAATTAGTTAATAATTTATTATACAAGTGATAATTCTCATATTGGAGTTCATGTGTGTGCCACTTGTGTCATTAACAAAATTATTTTATTTATTTATTTTTAGACATCAGAGTTGTGAACCCAAGAACTAGAGCCCACTCTTTGCAATAAGACTTGGGAGCACCCTTGGTTCTCTCAACAAAAATGCCATCATCCCTTCTTAGATTTATAAGTATTTTTAGAAGTTCTAATTTTATTTAAATTAATTGATAGGGTCTTAATTAAATTAAAATTTCTTAATAAATTAGGATTTATTCTTATAAATATACATTAAGTCTCAAGATCTTAGTAAGAGAGAAAGGTACTCCTAATATGATCTCTAAATTTTCTAGAAAGAATTGATATAATTCATCATATTTATGTGAAAAATAAATTAAAAAATTATACTTAAATGTTGGTAACTAAATGATTTTATAATTGATCTCATGTATTAAAGAATATGATTTCCTTCATAGATGTAGATGAGATTTATCGAACTACATTAATCTTATATTAACTTTTTAATATACTTTTTAGTTTATTGATCTCTAAGTATTCTTTTAATTTAAAAAAAAAAATTCTTTTCCTTCAACACCTCAGGTGTGTGAGAGAATTTGATGTTGGACCATTACCATCAACATGCCATGTCTTCTTTATCATTTGTGTTATCTTTGAGATTACCATCACGATAACTACGATGAAACGGAAGAACTAACATTCTCCTAATAAGCTTACAAAGAATTAGTGAATGAGAGAGACTTGTTAACCAGGTATTTGGACGAACACTAGATTAATCCTATAATATGGATAGCTAAAGTAAAATACTCTAATGGGTCACATCATGACAAGTTGAGCATGGAGAATAATGTTATACAGATAATAATAATAATAATAATAATAATAATTATTATTATTATTATTATTATTCTAATGGGTCACATCATGAAAAGTTGAGCATGGAGAATAATATTATATATATATATATAATAAAAAAATAATACAAGAGAATAAAATAGAATACGTGCTAAAAATTGATTATCAAACAGATAAATAAATACTTATTATTATTCTCTTATGCTCTTTGCGTGCAAGCTCACTAATAGCCCAATTTGAGCCCATAACTAAGGTAGATTGGGCGTGCCCGATGGTGCACGTGCGGCGCGCTTGTGAAAGAGGGCGAGATCGGCGATGGCCGGGGGATGGGGGCGCTGAACCCACTGCAGAAAGTTCCTCGCCGAGAAGGCCGTCTTCGTGGACGAAGAGACCTTCGCCAAGGCTTCCTTCCGAGCAAGCGCGCACCATTAAGGTATTCGCTCCACTCCATCCTCTCCTCGATTCATCCAAAGATTCGATCTTTCTGGTAGCAGTTGAATTATCTGACACTCCCTTGTTGTGCACTCTATGTCATTGAGCATAATTTTCTATCAGATAGAAAGGATTGCCAGACTGCTTTAGTATGATCAGTCAAACTATGTAATGCTCTAATGATTGACATGTTAGCTTGTTGTACGGGTTAGTGCTTCATCCTATCGAATTGCCGTAAGGCTGAAGTTACGTACGCTACAAGAATTCATGCAAAAAGATTACAAGATAAACTCTCAGCAGTCAGCTCACTTGACATCTCCTTTCGTGAGCTACATGTGTGACAAAGAAAGAAAGGTCTCAAGTAGACCAATCATTTGTACATGGCAATTATCAGACCACAAGCCTTCAGCTTCTATGTGAGCTTTCCTCATGAATCTTTTCTTGTTGATTGGAACGATGGACAACCTACCTAACTTCAACCCCCTCCATTTCCATTCTCATTAATAACCTTTATTGTGTTAGTGGATGCTCATCTACTTTTCCTGTCATCTACCTCCTCTAAGGCTAGCTTGCAGAGTAGTGAGCAGTGCCTCAATCTTAATGGAGTTCTTCTAATTTGATCTTATTGGTTATGGAAAATGTTCCACCGATGCCCACTACCTTATTCCAACTGATGACAGTGGCACCCCGATAAGGTTTCTGTTGATATCACAATGATGGGAATCAGAAACTATGACCAACTTGAGTGCGCTTTTCCTTAGAAGGCCAATGATTTTGCTTAGGCTGTTGTGTCCACAGTCTATATGTCTGATCTTCCAAATCTCAAGAACTTTGTGCTGTTTCTTCCTAGTAAATATTTTGCATGCATGCAGGAAGTGTGCTCAGAATGAGCAAAGCTATCTGCTATATTGAAACTGGCGTAAAAGAAGCCTCTGTCCCGGTGCTCAGAGCAATCTCTTTATTAAGAATGGTTCATGCAACTTTCACCACAAAAAGCATTGGCACTGGAGTCCATCATTCACATACAATGCTGGTGTTCCTCTCATGATGTAGCTTTTGATTAATTAGTCTGCTTGCCGCTGCACCTGACCCCCTCTGACACCTCAAGTGATCATGTAAGAGGATAATATTCCAATGCTTCCTTGATGAAGCCGTGATTCCAATTCACTGGTGGAGGGAGGAGAAGCTGGAAAATGGAAGTGATGTGACAGCATCTCAGCTGCATTCTTTGGACAAACCAAGTGGGCCAAGTGTTGGAGGAATAGAAAAGACAAGAAAGATATGAGTTAGCAGATAAAAAGGTGTTTTTGTTGAGATTAAAAGGTGCATAGAGATGAAATGAACCACTGGTGGAAGGATGGAATACGTATCTATGGATGGAAGAACTGTGGTATACAAGCTGATGGGCACAATTATTGAACCCCATTTCACTTGATATGAATGTGCACCTAATAACAATTATCACAGTGGACAGACTGTATGAACAGTTTTTGGACCACTTTTTTACAGCATCCTAATCCTGTTCTTGGCTGAAGGACAACCTGGCTTCACAGTCGATCTCTTTTTATAGAATCGGTTGCCCAAAGTTATATTTACCTTGTAACAATGTCAGAAGAAAGATGAAAATAATTCATGCCACCATCATGCATGACTTGCTCTTCTGAGTGATGCTTGACATCTAATGTGAAGTATGTATGACATCTAATTGCTCCTAACATGCAGGCTCATGCATCTATTGTGATAAAAACAATCGAGTCATTGTTGTTTTGCTGATGATAGACATGTGCAACAAATCTTCAGCATGCCTGACTTTGATATACTACAAAGATGCAGACAATTGTTTTGGACCATTTTGTACCACCAGACTGCATTGCTGTCTTCTGATTCCCAGCACAAAAGCCCACCCTTTCGTCAGGCAATATTTCTATGGACTACCACAAGTGAAATGCTCTCAGCTTACATATCTATGAAGAACTGGGAATCTTTGTTGAAGGAATGGATATAAAGATGGAATCCTGAGCAGACAAGTTTATGCAGCTCATCCAATACCTAATACTGGTGCAACCACCGGCGAAACATCTGACCAACTCCATTTGATGTGCAGAACCTCAACTAAGAAGTTATGACTCATCGCTAAATCATTTCAGCTTTGTCAATCATTAGCTCAATGAATCTTGAAATGTGGGCCATGCTGGTATCCAGAATCCAATGAAAGAAGAGGTGGGGTTGTTCTATGAAGGCTGCCAGATTTGTCATCAGACTAAACTTTCTTATGCATGTCAAACTGTTCATCTAACAAATGGTTGTCGAGTCCATGCACACTGCAAAAAAAATAAAAAGGGGGAGGAGGGGGGGATTTAAGAGCAGGCTTTTATTCTGAAGATGCTTGCCTGCTATAACATTGTCTGCAACGAGGAGACCAAGAGTGGTGTATGTTTTATATGCATCAGATATATATATATAATTGTGCGGTACTAATCTGAGAAGGGACAAGCTTTGCAACACATCTCCCACTGTGTCTTCTCAGCTCATCCCTATCTCCCTGAAGAAGCCTGTGGATGTATGTGCCAGTATCTCTGCGACCATTCTTTCCCGCTTCTTCTGAGCCATATGAAGGTGTCCCCTTGTTCTTTTGTTTCAATTATTTTTTAAGCATAATGGTCATATATGATGTATGAATCCTCAGGAAAATATTGCATTTTATTTCCTGTAATGTAACAAAAAATATTGAAGTTTCAGATATTTTAGACTGATCTCTTCATAGACTCAGATTTACTCGAATATATATTTGTTTTGCTGAAAATATTCTATCCCCACTCACTGATAACGAGTGGTACCTAATAATCTGATTGTGGTAATGGTAGAACAACACCACATACCACATAGTTTCAGCAATAATGTATATATTTCGTATTTATTTCATATAATCAATTATCAGAATCATACAAAAAAAAATTAATGTCCTATTTAATGTGACCACCACTTTTCTTGAGATGTCAGGTTTGCATATCATGTTAAAAAAAGGTTTACAAATCATGTATGTGACCTTTAAGCTGGAAGGAAAGTGATAGATCAAGAAATAAACATGCAGTCTAAGTGGTAATAAAATATACTATTTAACTATAATATGTTGTTGCAGTCTATAGAGATACCAGTGAATGATGCATTGTAAGTATTAATTGTCTTCTAAAAATACCATGAAACAAATACATCAAGGAATAAAACAAAGGCAAAAACATATATAATGAACGTGAGGAGGAAAGATATGTTATAAATAAATCGAATGATTATTTTTTTATAAATTAATAAAGATAAAATGGCTTTTAGATATGCGTATCGATGTTATGATATATTTAGATTTGGAAGATTTTGGATAGATATGTTTATACAGTCGTCGTATCCAATTCCACTCGAATATGGAAACGGATTCGACTGCGTATATATTATCTGACCCATTTTATTTATCCTTTCATTGTCAATTTCCTATTTTGCCCTCCACCATTTCCCCAAACCAAACACCATTCCCCCCCTCCTATTCTCTTTCCCCCAAAAGTTGGATGCTTTCCTCCGATTCCGACCGGTTCCCCCACCGTCCGCGCCACCCGTGAGTCCTCCGCCTCCTCCGTGTCCCCAAGCAGGCGGGGTCCTCCTTCTCTGCATCCTCCGTCCTAGCCACTACCGCTTCTTCCTGTCGGGCCACTCGGCCGCGGCGCTCGCCTCCCCTCCCCTGCCCTACCCCGCGCCTAGATTTATCTGAAAAAAAACAAGCTTTACTGCTGCTGACTCTCTAAACCCTTATCTTTGGACAAAGGCCTCAACTGCTCCCGCATTCGTCGTTGCCCGGACAAATCCTTGCTATTCCAAGAGATTCTTTGGCGGAGTTTCCTGATCAGGCTTGGTTTTCTGGTGTTCTCGCGCAGGGAATTGCCACGCTGAGGTGCGACAGGCTGCAGAAATGGCTGCGTCTGGCGAATTCAAGAACAAAAGCGAATTGAGAGTTTTTGAGAGTACGGATGAGCTGGCCACGGATTTGGCCGAGTACATATCGCAGCTGTCGGAGAATTCCGTGAAGGAGAGTGGATGTTTTACTATTGCTTTATCTGGAGGATCCCTTATAAGTTTCATGGGGTAATTGCTATTGGAGAATTCCCTAAACGATTATATGATTTGCCTTTTTTGCGTTATCATCGAGGAAGATGAGCGGTGAACTTACTTTGGATGCAGGAAACTCTGTGAAGCTCCGTATAGCAAGACCGTTGATTGGACGAAGTGGTATGTGTTTTGGGCTGATGAGCGTGCAGTAGCAAAGAATCATGTGGACAGCAACTATAAACTCACGAAGGATGCCTTTCTCTCTAAGGTTTGTGATTTATTTTCATGTTCTGTTTCTTGAAGACTAGACAAGTGACGGATCCTTGTATGTCTATAGGTTATATTCTTACATGGCATAATATTTGGGTAACTTTTTTGTATGAAGTTTGGAAAATTTTATTTTTCGAAATTCTCGAACATCTTCACTTATCAATGTTCTACATTGAACATCATCACATTATTTTATGATGTTAACTTGAGGATATTTTCTAATTATTTTCAGAAAAGCAAGTTACATTAGAGTAATTTGTCAAAAAACATTTAAATGTTTTTTCCTGAATTAAGTTGTGACTTAATGGTTCATGAGATCACCATAGAACAAGGCAAGGATTTTTATATTGGTCGGACTTGTTTTGCTTTGTTGACTGGTACTGATGTTCAGAGGTATTAGTTCAAGGTACCTAGAATGGGGCAGATATGGGTGTTGAAATTTTATTTTTGAGGTGGACGAGGCATTTTTGGGTTGAAAATCAATATAATCTAACTTTGCAATAGTAGTCACGTTTAATTTCTCTTTGGTGTTTGAAGCCATTCATTTGAGCCTCTGTTGGCTCCCTTCTTGGGTTGAGGAGGATATGTCTTCTGCTGCCCTGTTATCTGAAGGTCCTCATCATGCAATTGAAATTGCCGACATAAATGGATTTTCTTTTGCCAATGGCTTTCATGTTCTTCCACTTGATATCTTCTAAGTATGTATCTATATGAGGGATAGAAATTATAACAAGTAAAGCCTTGTAAAGTGCATTTGATTTATCTGTCTCTTTAAGTAGACTACAGTCACAATCTCCGTTGTATATTCCAATAATTGCATTATTATGTTTATATATTGTGATTAGCTATGTATGATAGTCACATATACTACTGCATAGATTATGTGATGGAACATTGGAGCCTTTCTGTTATTTAATCAGGTAATAGGGTGCATCTAAATTGTTGAGGTCTCTTTTATTTTGTAACTGTAACTTAATATAGGCCTCCTAGCCATTTCTTAAATTTTTTTGTTGGCCTAAGGAATATTGAGGAAGATCCTTGGTTGGATGAGCTTAGACTACAACGAAAGCATTATCATGGGGAACTGTTGGGTTGGGAGTGTCAAAGAAATTTAAGCATTATTGTGGCATTGTTACACTTTAGCTATGTGAATTGGGGTTCTTTCGGTACTAAGATCTATTAATTGTTTGAATGTGTTAAAGGGTCTTTGTTTATGTGATTGTCAGAGTCTACAAAGCATTGTATTAAAAATATGTTTAAAAAGATAGCTACCCTTTAGGAATGTTTTTTTCTTTCCTTTGGTGCTGGTGATCCCATGTAATTTTGCTTTGGAGGCATCAAGGTTATTTTAGAGAAATGGAAATGCATTTATTTTCTCATCTGTGTCCATGTACTTGCCAATATATGTATTTTCACAAGTTGCTCAATTAAAGGTTTCTGTTTGTAGTTTTTATTACACCCCATGCATTTTTCCCCTATATACTTTTTATTTATTGCCACTGCTAGGCTTGCTCATGTTGTCCCAGAGCACTAGTCCAAACCCATTTAAGATAAAAGGTAATCCTATTGTTGAGCTTCGACTTACCATTTGTAAAATGATCCTCTTCATGCTACTTTAAACAAAGGCCTGCTGAAAGCTTTAGTGAAGTTGTTGTTCATTGAATGGGTACTGTTGATAGTACTTTTCAAACAATGATTGTGATATTAAAATGTACCCACCAAGTGCCGGAAGCCTTGTACATTTTGATGCATAGCTTCATTTATTTTTTAAATCCTCTTTTCTTGTCATTGTGCACATCAGGACAAAGAAAGAAAAACTATATGTTCTAGGCTACTGTATATATCTTCTTTACATGTTAAATGGTGCTTGTTTCTTAATTCTTATCGACAAGCTGAGAAAGAAAAATTGTTTTATACTACTTATTCCTGTTCTCTTATTTATTTCTAGCATTTTCCGGTGGATTAGTTGAGCATGACTGTAGAAAATGTGGGCATTATGCCGTTTGCTCTTCCACTATGGTTTTCTTGAGGCTTGACTTATAAATCCTTCATATCTTATTCAAAGGCATATTATTACCTTTTTACTTGTGAAACCTATTTTCCAGCCAAAATATCGCCTCTTTGTAAATATGGCCACCTTGCAAGTTTTGAGATCGCATAGTGATGGATTTAACTTTTCGATTTTATTTCATGCACAAACCTGAAACCTGTCAATCGTGAGTTCCCTCACCTTATATGCCAATATTGATGTCTGGCAGATCACACATCTGAGTCTACATCTGATAACCTGGGTTTAAAGGCTTTATTTGTACACAAACAGTATCTGTCACTGACTACCTGTCCTTTTTCTGTTATTTTTTTCTTAACTGTCCCTGACATATGTATCTCAATTATATTGTTAGGTATCAATTCTCAGCAGCCATGTGTTCTCCATAAATGATCATGTAACAGTAGAAGATGCAGCAGGAGAGTATGAATTTGCCATTCGCCAGCTGGTGAAGATTCGGACTGTAGGTGTTTCTGAAAGAAACGACTGTCCAAGGTTCGACCTTATCCTCCTTGGCATCGGACCCGATGGACATGTTGCTTCACTATTCCCCCATCACCCAGCCCTTGAACTGAAAGAGGAATGGGTTACCTACATCACCGATTCTCCCAAGCCGCCACCCGAGAGGATTACCTTCACGCTCCCCGTGATCAACTCAGCTTCCAACATCGCAATAGTGGCTACGGGCGAGGAGAAGGCCATGGTGGCAAACCTTGCTATTGCCGGCACCAACGAAAACTCTGATTCCTCTTCTTTGCCTGCAAGGATGGTTCAGCCAACTGATGGGAAACTGGTCTGGTTCTTGGATTCAGCAGCTGCCTCAGCACTCGAGGTCAGTAATGGTGGTTCCAAAGATGCCATGTGATGGTTGTAGGGTCCAGGAAATGTGTCTTGTGTAGATCAAAACTTCCAAGATAGATGTTTCTCTTTTCCTCTTGGTTGTTTGAATATTTTGTTTCTCACGAGCATAGTTGTGGTGGAGAGGGAGTTTAATTGCTGCTTGGTTTCTGATGAGGGAGGGAGGGGGTTCTTTGCAGAAGATAATAAATTGGTGTTTCTGTTCAAGGATACAAAGTGAGTTTTTTCTATGTAGAGATTGAGGAGGAGAGGAGGGATGGTGAATTCGTCTTATCGATGTCAATATGCTGTTACCTGTTGTGGATTTTTTTCTTTTTTTGTGAATGTTACAGTAATTTCTTAGTTTTTGATCATCATGTATTGGTTTTTACTTTGTCTCCTCCCTATATCACGTTTACTTCAGCAGCAATAACTATAGCTGTACAGTGAAACCTCTATTTATACTGCATCTAACTTGTCTTTTTTCACTTCTACTTCTTTTCCTTTCTTCCTCCCTCCTCTTTCTTTTTGTTCTTCCTCCTCCTTAGATGACGATGACATCAAGCAAAGAGGCACTGAGCATTAAGAGATTGTTGTGCGGATGTCAACCATATCAACGACAAACGATGTTTGTAATGAGTGAGATCAGCAACGATGGCATTTGCAGAGTGTGGTGGCATCGCATTGAGGATGAAAAATGGGGTTATGGGGAAGGTTAAAAAAAAGGGATAATATTGGGATTATAAATAATAAAAAGGATTATCAAGAGATTGTTAAAAAAGGTCGTGAATAATAAGCTTCTTATTTTAATCAATACAAATCTAAAAAATAAAATGTATATTTATCTAATTGTAATCCCAAAACTCTATACATATATATAATGAAAATTTTAGAAATATTACAAAACAATAGAAGAAAATATATAATGAAAATTTTAGATTTCTTTTAAACAATAAAAACAAATTTACTTGAACTTAATTGCAAATTATTACAATCCTGGAAAATTAAATATATCAAAAAAATGCCAATTGCAAAAGATAATATTTTATCCAATAAAAATCTAAAATTAAACAAGTTAATTTCTGTCAAGAATGGGATTCGAACCCATGCCCTTTCGGACCAGTACCTGAAACTGACGCCTTAGACCAACTCGGCCATCTTGACTTGTATCTTTTTGCTTAACTCTCTAAGTGATAATGATAATTATATTAACATTACTATCCACAGTGGTAATGCTATTGATAATGATATTGATATGGTATTGTTAATGGTGTAATATTATTACCATTACCATCGGTGATGCTGTTGGTAATGGTAAAGGTATTGATAATGAAAATATTATTGGTAATTATATTGATATTAGTATTGGCGGTGCTAATTATATTGATAATGACTACAATAATGATAATAATATTGGTAATGGTAGTATTATTTGTAATGGTAATGATGATGATGATGATGATGATGGTATTGAATTGATAATGATACTTATTTTAATATTGATCAAAATATAGTATTTTATTATTTTAAATGCCAACATAATCAAATTATCGTTCATTAGTATTACGACTTCTTAGTTTATTTCATAAGTTGATTATTTTTAACTACAATAATTATATATATTATTTAAATGTATTTTATGATAATTTATCTTTTTTACTTTTATTATTTTATTAGTATTATATTTACTTAAATATATTTAAAAATAGTATATATATATATATATTAATATTAATTCAAACTAGTTTGATTAATGGATTAAATCGGTTTGAAAATGGGTGATGAGTAAACCGATTTAATTGAAGGAGAAAATTGGTGTCTATTTTTATCTTCTTTTTTTAAAAAATATTTTATAATAACACTAACAATAAAGTTATAAGTTTCAATTATTTTTCTTAACCGAATGTAGAAAAACAAAAATAAAAGAAATATTTTACTGAAAAAAAATCACTCTTAAAATTATATATCAAGGAATCATGTGTTATATATCGTTTGCTTTGACAATTCGATTGGATCAAATCGTCGAACGTGACTAACAGATCGAGTCGGATCCGATCCGATCCAATTGGGTTGGTCTGCCATGCTACGTGTCATGTTTTTAGAAGCCCTTGCTAAATAAACTGGTTGTCACGACTCCCATGCAAAGAACCCAACGGCAAACCCACCAAGAGCATACTGTCCACTGCGACATCGACACGTACGCCCCACCCCCGCTGGCCGGTGTTGACGTTGTTCGCCTTCGGACACGCTTCGCAGTTCCAATTTAATTTTGCACCCTCCCCAAAAGACGGGAAAAGAAGCAGAAGCACATCCTCCTCCTCCTCCTCGATCAAACCCAAGGATCGTGGGGAAGGGAGATGAGGAGGGAGACGAAATAGATCGATTGCTTTGATAAGATGGGGAGGGGGAAGGTGGAGCTGAAGAGGATCGAGAACAAGGTCAACCGGCAGGTGAGCTTCGCGAAGCGCCGCAACGGGCTGCTGAAGAAGGCGTACGAGCTGTCGGTGCTGTGCGACGTGGAGGTGGCGCTCGTCATCTTCTCCAGCCGCGGCCGCCTCTTCGAGTTCTGCAGCAGCTCCAGGTATTATGTTCACGTCCACGCCAATGTTCGTGCTGTTAATTCCCGAGTGAGCTCTTTGATCTCGTTTCTGTCCTTTTCTTGGCCGCTTTGCTTTCGTCTTCAACTCTTTTGATCCTTAGAAAAAAAGGCGTCATTTTCTCAAACGAAAGGCTTCAAAGAAATGTTTCTTTGTTGGATTTCGGCTTAATACAACTCTTCATTTGTACCTTTCCCATCAGTTACTTCATTTCTTCTTTGGTTTATTTTGGCATTTATTTGAGAGTGGAAAACGGATGTCGATCGATGGTGTAATCAGTAGGGGCTTTGCATTACCGATTACTTGGGAAGTACTTTGCTAGTGCTGTTTCTTTTAGATCTTAGGGTTTACTGTTCCATCTGAGCATCCACCCAAAGTGCCATAGCAATGTTCCATGGTTCTCTGGATACTAATCTGGTACTATGGTCCGTTTCTGTAGATTTTAGATTCGCTTTCTTCAGGGTATGTGAAGAGATCTTTGTTGGGTAAGAGGAATATGTCACCTTACACAAGAAGGGCTTACAAAAGATTAGGGCTTTCTTTATCTTGTTCATTCCACCTTTTCAGTTTGAGTACTGGTCCTCTTTTCTCCGTATGGTTGTCATCGGTTCTCCAACCTTTCTTTGTTGCCTTTTTGATTGTTACATGTCTATTTTCCTCTTTTCTTTGTGCTCTTTATCGTCCGTCCTCTTGTGCGTGTCTTCTCTGCTATGAGAGCTACATCGTCCTCATTCAACATGTCAACACGTGTATTCAATTGATTTGACCTGTATCTTCTCTATAATGCTATGGTTCTTGCTCTCTTGCATTGTGGTTTCTACATGGAATCTTTATCCAAAGTCTGAAAGGATGTGTCCACATTTGCTAGTACCTGATACAAAAATGAGCTAGCTGATAGTTAGCATGAAGATAAGCAGAATTAATATACATTTAGCTAAACATGAAATAAAAAACAAGTTAATATAACATGGGCAAGACACTTGTACAGTATGCAATAACATCAAACAAAAAACATGTATCTCATGAAACAATGCTATTCAAGTATTTATAACACCACAAAGTGTAATTAGGCAACAATATAGAGCATGCCAACCCATTGAAAACTTAAAATCCATGTGGTTACTTCACTTGCTAGCTCTCTGATCAAAATCCATTGTGGTTAGTGGTTACACCCTTAGATTGACAGAATAGAGTATATGTTTGCATGGGTTTGATCCAAGAAGCCAGCGTAGTTTAATCATGGAAGGAAAAAGATGGAAAAGAAGATATAAGTGAACACCTCCTACAATCAAAACCAATGTGTTGATGATGGTTCTTTCAACACCATAGCAACAAATTGACATGGACAAAAAGAAATGAAGCATCATGCGAAAAGACATCTGTTCATGTGTACGAATACGAAATCTAGATTGACTTGTGTAGTACTCTTAGCCATTGATTTCTCGACTAGCTTAACAATGATCATAAGGATTATATGATAATGCACAATAACATAGTTAGAAGACTAGTAACTTAATAAGAAAATTCAAAGCAGTTGGATTATGCTAGTAATGATCAATCAACTAAAGCAAAATTAATGAATTTTGAAAAGGTTAATTTTGGTTTTCTCTAAATCATGCTTGCATTCATGCCCATTCCAGTGACAGAACAATGAGGGTCAACAGAAAATTTGAGATTTCACCTTTTGTCTCCAACAAACATTCACAAAAATTAAAGATGAACTTAGACCATATAATTGAGCTATAAAATGAAAGTTGTTGTTAAATCTTTATACTACAAAATACAAGAGGTGTCATTCATAATTTAAAACAAACATAAATAGTTTCATTAATGGAATTAGAATCAGCCATGTGTTAAAGTTAAACTACATTCCATTTAAATGATCCAAAAACAGTTAAACTTTCCATCATGACATCTCATGTTAGTAGCCATGCAATTTTTTTTCAATTTTCATGTAAAATTTTAGGTTTGTCCATATATTAGTGGTCATTCTGCTATAACGAGTAATCTCAATGATGTGTTTAAGCTCACGTCACCCAAGATTACTGCTTTAGATCTCTTTGTGCTAAGGTAATTCTTATAACATAAACTGCAGAAAATATATAACAACATAGGATGAGACTGAAGTATAACATATATACAACATCAGGGATCTCTAGGAAAGATAAAAGATTAATGGTGTACTTGTGGACATTGACTTATTGTAAGTTAAGATGGATAAGTTTGGTGATTCATATGCATTTACAAAGGCAGTTTAGCGCATCTAATCAATATCCATTGTACTATACACAGAGAACACACCAGCGAAAGCACCTAAATCTTGAAGTGTAACTGTGTTGCTGATATGTTTTCTATCATCTTTCACAACTTCTGTGTGCGGATCCTAAATTTTGTGACCGATTGGAGTGTCAAGTTGAATTGAGGAACAATTTAGTGCATAGCCATTATGTTTGTGTGACAAATATTTTCTCTTAACCTAGAGTTGGGCATGTTAATGAACGCCATGAAGGATGGTGTTTTGTGGGTTGACTTTTGCTATCTACACTTGAAAAAACTATGCACCACTGACCAATATTTATTATTTCAAGGTGGATTGCACTAAATAAATAGAAAAAGATGTTTGCATTTGTTACATTTTGCCAATGGGAACTCATCATAAACATTTAGCCGAGAAATTAGGCATGGATTCATCATAGATGAGATATAAATTTACCATTTATATTCTATGCCAGTGTCTTTATATAAGTTATTGATATGCCATTTTCTTCAGACATCAAATTGTATACTGTGTAAACTTCACAACCTCTTCATCACTTGCCTTTTCTTTTCCAACTTGATTTCAGCGTACTCAAGACAATTGAAAGGTATCGAAGTTGCAGATATAATGCGTCAGAACATACACTATCATCAAATGAGCCACAGGTTAACATATCAATTCTGTACATTTCTCAGACATAACAAGAGTACTGTTATTCCTTTTATCTCCATTCGATGAAATTTTGTCTTTCAATTTAGTCTTCTTATACTTTGCAATCTTTCTTAAATTGTTCTTTAACAGTGAATCAAGATCTCATCTGAAAATTCATATAAGAAAGTCGTCACACAATGTGTTTATGTCATCATGCTGCATTTTGTTCACCATTAAATCTAGTAGATAAATTATTATTGTTCAATTAACATAGAATTGATTCAAGCTCACTTTTTTTTTTTCGGTCTTGCTCGTTGAAATTAAGCTTAGTTAAATTGAAGACGATCTTACTTGATCATCTTGGATGAAGAAAAATTTTGGACATTTTGAAAAGGACAGATCTCTTTAAAAAAAAATCTTGAATATTTTGGAAGAAGATAAAATCCTTTTGGATGATGTTGTAATCCCTCAAAA